>NC_056751.1:72837297-72939797 GCF_019279795.1 Protopterus annectens | reverse complement strand
ATTTATTCTATTTCACACTGCATAAAATCTGTACAAATTGCAGAAGCTTTCTAACCTTGTATTGTCATGAAATATGCGCAGCTATAATCTTTGCTTATGCTTTGGAAATTTACAGGGAAGAAGATAATTTCTGCCTGTGTCAGGAAAATAATGAATAGATGTGTCACTTGTATTAGACTTAGACAAGGAGTTCCGCTTGTGCTGTGAGAAAATACACAACTGCAGAAGCTATAGATAATCAGAACAAAGACTGCTTGAAAATATGAACTGCAATCAGCATTTGCGTGTGCCTAAGCTAGAAAAAGTACCTTGAAATGTAACACATGTATTAGAACTACACAATAGAAGCTTGTAATGGGCTAGAGCCCACCAAGGCCAGGTTGTTTTTTTCAAAATGTTTTTCATAAATCCAGTCATGTCAGCAGAAAATCTGAGTAACATCTGCTGTAGAACAATACTGAAGGTTGTGTTTGATTACGTCAACCACAGAAGGCAATGTATTGTAGAACAGTATAAGAATAGCATACTTCCTGTTAGTAGTTAGGCAAAATCCTGTATTTGCATGTTTTTGTCTCCTTGCAGCAAGTTATTAAATGTTCCTTATCTGAACCTTACATGTATTGGTCTTTGAAGTTTTTTCCTTTGACACCTTCTAAAAGTGCAAATACCCAGTCTAGCAGTTGATCAATCTCTCTACTCATGTACTGTTGCTAAAACTTGGAATTCCCTACCCATCTCTATCCGAACTATTTCCAATCACATATCCTTCAAAAAGTCTCTAAAACAGCATCTTTATGCCCTATGGCAATGTACATGTGGCTACGACTACAGAGCATCTTCCCCCACCTGATCTCACTAACTTTTTTCTCCATTCTGCTTAACAGTTATGCAACAATCTCTTGCTGTCTTCACTCTACAGTATCCAAAGCAGATGATGTATTTTGTATAATTTTGTATATAATGTATACTGCCTTTGTTATTCTAGCTAGAAATTTATGATAATATTGTATGTCTGTTTTTTTAAGTTTTCTCTCTATGTATGTACAAAATATGATTGTATTTAAATTTATTTTGTATGTGGAGCTTTTCTCCCAGGGTCTCCACTAAAAATGGACACTTTTTGGCCCAGTGGACCATCCCGGTAAACAATTGCAAATAAATAAATAAATAAATTTCCCTGTGACTTAGCCCTGCCCATCCTTCTCTGGCCTGGGTATAGCTACTGGTGTCATATTACAGTACAGAGTTGATTATCCAAACTATTTGGGACCTAGGGTAGTTTGTATAATCAAACATATAAATGAACCAGATAAAAAAACTTCTAAAATCATTTTTTTTCCATCATGCATGAATACACTTTTCAACCATTCAACTATTTCAGTGGATAATAAAGAAAGATTTTTCACACATGAGCTGGCTACAAGCACAAAAAACATGCTCAAGTGAATACACATAATGTTTATATATTCAGACTTTATGATTTTTCCTACCTGAAAGCTATGGAAGGCTGGTTCTGATAATTGACTGTTCAGATAATCAACGTTCGGATAATCAGCCCTCTACTGTATCTAACCAGAGCTGTCTCAGAGGCTCAGTAGTAATGACTGCAGCAAAATTATGTAAATTCTATGTCCTAATGTATTTGCTAATATTTTATCTCTTTGCCCTCTCTGCTACCTGTATTTTTTTCATGTCTGTTTCATTCTTATATATCTAGACATTGAGCAATGCATTCCCTCCTCAGTGAACTGGACCCATTCACCCACGAAAGTGTAATTTCTACCTAGTTTTGAATGTTATAGGCAATAGGAATGATATGGACCTCAACAGTAGCCTGCTAAAGAGAAAGTCAGGGACAGCCTATCTACTACCCTGCTGTGGATATATATCCTCCATAAACAGGTGTTTTGATAGGCACTTATTCACATTTGTTCACTTCGACGAGTCAGACCTTTGCTGTAGGGTTTGTATAAGGCATGCACATTAAATCAGGTAAGTAGTCAGTATCTTTGTATATTAAATACTATAGTATAACTTGTCATACATTAAAAACTGCATTACCCAAATGTTAATAACCTACTATATCTCTTTATAGGCAGGATTTTAATATACATCTCTTACATATTCAGATATGTTATGCAACTCTCCATCTATCAGTACTTAGTTTTACTTTTAATAACAGTCTTTCATAGACCAGCATTAGGTAAAGCTATTAGCCCCCCCCCCCATTTTTATTTATTTTTTCATCAGGTAATTAAGTAGCAGTTTTTTTTATTAGTCTAATTTCATTTTTTTTCTTTGTTTAACAGTTTCCAAATAAGCAGTACATTTTGTCAAACCACCCCTAATCTCACTTCTCTTATTTATTTTTCTCTTCTAATTATTGTATACTACACTATTCTTGCTACTCGTGCACCACATAACAAGTGTGTAAACTTTCTCATTAATACCCTGGTTTATATAATTTGCTTTATATAGTAAAGTGGAAACAGTAACAGTTACACACAGATACCTTATTTTGGCCAAGTTATCTGGTTGATTGTTTTCTGTCCCATAATATTCTGACCAAGTAGAACCCACTCTGTTTACCCTCACTCCCCTTTGGCTCGGTCTACTCCCCTCCCCTCCCCTACCCCTTATTCTCACCCACCCTGCTTACTCCAAATTTAACCCCCCCCACATACTCACCTGCCTCAAAGCTCAACCAGTCCCACTCTAAACACCTGCACACATTAACTTTTTAGTCTGACATGAGAAAAGTGCTTAACAAGCCTATCTTTTTCTAAGTATAGGAGATGATGATACAGTGTTATGTTATGTTATGTCATGTCATGTTATGTTATGCTATGACATGCAACATTACTACTTGTATAGAATATTTAAATCAGATTATTTTAACTCTAGAAAATCAATTAGTACAATGGTGCAGACTGATTTCTTGCTAGTGGTGTAACAAATGTGCCTGTTGTTCTATTTAGACAATAGGAAAACTTATTTTGAGAAAGGAATTCCTCTAATCACTGTAACACAATAGCACATGATTATGATTGGGTCTCTGATTGTAACCTGCTTAAAATATGTTTGAAATATGGACAACAATAAATTTACTCTTGAGGTGAATCTTGCCATCCATGTTTAGAACACATATTAGCCTATGATAAGGGATCTAATTACAAACCTTTGTAGTACATGCAGATTTATTAGCTCTATGTACTACTCATTACAGAAAAAAGGGAAAAAAGTGCAAAGTATTTTGTTGGCTTTTAAAACACTTAGGGGGCATTATCAGACAGCTAGAAACTGCAGTAAAATATATTGAAATAAAGTCAGGGGCAGATTGTCGGAATAGAGAGGAGGCAGAAAAGAAGATGTTTCGACTTCTGCTGTTGTCATTTCCTGGCCAGAACTATCAGTTCTTAGTGTAAGACCAGATCTTAATATATTTGAGAGAGGAGCTTTACAATTGTTAAGACTGAGTTTGTGTTACTGAAGTGCTTAACGGGTTTATTTTTTCCCAGTACTGCAGTGTAATCACAGTACTACATGCACCACAAATCCTTTCATATCATGAGAGCTGAATTTATCCAGTAACCACATCTCATTTAGCAGATTTTATTTTCTTCTCTATGGTGTTTTCATAGTAAAAATAATAAGGATTAAATTTCAATCCGTGATTTACACAAATGTGTATTTTTTTCTTTTCCAGTTAGCATACTTCTTTTTCATGTTGTTTTCTATTCATACTTGTGCAGTTTCCTAAACATCTACAGTGTAATATGTCACTACTACCTTGAAATTATATTTATTCACATGGTGATCCTATTTGTATTTACTTTGCAGGTTTAAACAAAATGAAGGTGTTAACATTATCCCTGTGAAAGGCATATTGGTTAAGATTTTATTTCTGCACATACTTGCAATTATACAGTTATATTTTGATCAGACAAGATTCAGTATGTGATCTGCTGTCCTTGTATTCTGGTGCTGGAAAGCTTCAATGTTGTTAGTCGATAATTTTGACAGCTAGGATAATAGACAGCAAAAACAACAGAAGATTGTTTTAATGTTTCTCTTCATTTCGATTATATGGCTAGATCAAGGTAGGTACATAGGTAATCCAGTAATAAATATCTGCAGCACAGAATCAAAATTCCACATTTAAGTATGAAGATAAGATAGTTAAGAGTCAGAGCTGTTAATCACAGATAGTCAGATTACAATAATGGAGACACGAGGTATAGATATGGTTATCCTGGAAGGTAATATAACTGATATTAAGTGAGTCATAGTAAAATACATTCAGAACAGAGTAAGTAAAAAGCACCTGATAGATTAGACTGCAGTAAATGCATCTCACTATGTTTGTTGGCGCTCATAAGAGCTCTGTTTTATGTAACCTCAGTCTTAGACAGTAAAAACCTTTTCAGCCTGCATGAATACCATTTGCATTTTAGTCACGGTTATGGAATCCTTTTGCAAGACTGGTTCAGGATGCATGAGTGATGTGTCCTACATCAGTGGAGGCAGAAAGCTCTGTCTCCCCTGCTGCACAACACATTACCCTGCTCAGAGATATTGACAGACAGATTTTTTACAGCACACACATAGTGTCTTTTCAGCAGTGACATATAACATAGTTTGATTTAACATGCAATACTTCAGTTCTGAACAGCAGGCATACATACTTATGTTTAACTCTGAATGTGCATTACTTATACCAAATTTGCAAAGCAAAACGGGTTTATTATTAGGGAAGGACATAACAAGACCCAGTTATGTTGATGAAATTACAAATGCAATAATGTAGGCTTGAGAGTACATCTCATTAGGAGTGACTTAAAGGTTTTCTGCAATAGCAATCAGGCCTGTTTGTATATCTTTGGGATCATAACTTTTAGCAGCTTCTTGATTCTGTCCTGTTTACATGACTTTCAGCTTCCGTTATATTCACTTAAGAATACAGAAGTCTTTTTATTGACTAGTAACACACTAGTGATGTCCACCTCGTGCATTACCTTTTAAAATAAGGGCAAAGGCCATCATTTTATGAAAGGTCAAACACCTTTCATCATCTCTCTCCATATTTGCTGTCTTGTGGTTCTATGTTGTTTGAAAAAAAAGTAAAGAATATTGTTAAGAAATGCATTAATGATTTTCTTTCAGTGTTTCAAGGCAAAAAACAAATCTTGAAAATAACAAGTGTCTGAGTTTTGTAGATGTAACATTGCAATGACCACTTAATCAGGTTTAAATATATTTTCACCTTATACTCTTGAAAAAGAAATCAGATGCTTCATGTTACTGAATGGCTTGTTACCTCCATACTATCTCTAACCCTTTTTATCAGAACTAATATTCTTACTAAGTAGTGTCATACCAGAGTTCCCTTTCTGTTCCACAATGTTTTAAATGCACAGTTCTTTAAAGAGGGAGACCAGTGAATACTTTGTTCTGATTTCATTTATAAGTGATCATTGTTGATCTGCACAGTATTTGTTTTCTGACTATAGCTCTTATGGTGTGCTTTGGTAAATTCATACAATAAAGATTGCTTATTTTAAACAACCGACATTAATTGTAAACAATCATTATTGATTTAACTGCAGTAAGTAATATTTTGCAAACATATTATTTTATATTAAAAATACTTTGGTGAGCAAAGCCCATGCTGTGAAAACTAGCTTATATGTGTTTTATGGTTTTACAAAGGCATTTAATTCAATCATTTTCTGTTTAAATGCTCTATTTCAACAAGGGCCAAAAGCAAAACCATTATTAATTAATAGTCACCATGACTACTGCAGAATGCATCACCTTGCTTTTGGTTTATAAAGCTTCCTTTTCACTTTCATTTTCCTTACAAACAACAGGCCGCTATGCAAGCCTATTCGATCTGAATGGGAAGCAAACTACTTTTAATGCTATAGGTCCCAGTCCCACCATACTGAATGTTATTCGAAAAATTATCGAATTATTTCAGTTTCTATAAACATGTCAAGGTAGTTTGTAATGTATTGTTCTCACTATGAGACATGTTTATGCTAAGTTTTACAAGAAGAGTAAAGAAATGATTTAAATGGTTAGTTCAAGAATGTAGAGTGTATTACTGCTTCGATTAGTATTCAGATTTGGGAGTGCCAGGACCTCTGTTCAGTTATCTATGATCACTATCACAGCGCTGTATTCATTGCCGTTCTCTGCACTGTGCCAACAGTAATGCAGGTACTAAAAGGATCGCCAGGCCTTTGGACTTGTATGAGTCATCCTTAATAAGCACTTCTGTTGGTGCTAGAAAGTTTACCATGTAATCATTAGCTGTGACTATGCTATTTCTTTTATACTGTTTTGCCACACACATGTATAAATATGATTTACATTAGTGATCTGATGTATATAAGTGACGCTTCATGGTGAAACTCACAGAAAGTTTCATTTACCCTGGTGTTGGCTTACAGCACACCACTTCTTCAGCCAACATTTACTGCAAAAGGTGTACTGAATCTGTTCTGGTATTATAACCTCAATGACATGCCACAGGAAAGAAAACAAAAGGGAGTGACAAAAGTAATATTCGGCAGAGGATTCTTTCAGGAAAAAAATGGTTATCAAAGTGTTACACATAGTTACATTTCCAGGCTGATATTCTCTTGAATTTAATGATGCATTTTTATTTAAGATGATGTGAATATTAACCACATAAGAAGATAACATAACTTTTAGAGACAGTAGTTAAGAAGTTATAGATGATGGACTTAAGATAAAACACCGCTACAAAAAATAACTTCAGAGTCCAAAAGACTGTCAAACACACTAATTAAATAATTAATATATTTCCATTTGATATGATACCAGCTATGAAATAACATTCATTCATTCATTCAAATAGCCAAAAAAAAAAAAAAAAAAAAAGAAAGGCAGACGATTCTGCCCACAAATCAAGTAATAACCAAAAGGTGCAGAAAAAAAAGTGGAACAGAACCACGCGTAACATGATGATGAAGTTCATGATGATGTTAGGGATGAAAGCACTTAGCTCTGTTTGTAATTTGTTGAAATTAATGCAGATTTCAATTTTAGCATTCATGTTATGCATGGTTCCATTTTACATTTTATCTGCACATTTGATTATTCATTCATTAAAAGCTGACAATAAACTAGTAAGGAATTGTGTGATTCCTGTAATATGACATCACTGTATGATGTGGTACACGTTGCAAAAAATAGATGGGGAATTATGATGCATATAATGTTATAGCACTGGTGCATATTATAAGACATAGATGAAGAAGTGTGCAATAACACTACTGTTTTTAATTTCTCCAAGTCTTTGGGTTTCTAATACCTTGATGGGAATGGACCCATTCCTAAGTCAAAGCAGGATTAAAGTTCATGAAATTAGTATTGTTTCAATCTCTGATGGTGTGCTCAGTAATGACTCCTTCTGCAATTCACAAGGAGTTACACATATTGGTAACATATCTAAGCATGATTGTAAGTTCTTATTTAAAAGACCCATTGCTCCTACTATTAAAACTGTCTGGGTATCCTTCTTCCACATTGCCCTCATTTCTGCCTGCAAATCCTGGTATTTTATTACTTCATGTCTCTCTGTAGGTTGGATGCAGCAATTTCAATGACCAATGCTACTTTCGTCTTCTTTTCATGGACTACTATATTTGTTTTTCTGTCATCCATTTTCTGAACTGGTGGTAATGGATGATCCCATATATGCAGACTTGATCATTTTCTATAATGCTTTCTGGCTCATGTTTCCAATGTTTTTCAGCTACTTCAACATTATGTTTACACAATCCCCAATGCAACAGTTTTGTCACATTATTATGCTTTTCAGTATATAAACACTATGCCATTAGTGTATCACACCAAGCAAGATGTGCAACTATTTTCCAATTCTGTTTTACAAAACCTACATTTGTTTGTTTCCCCCACATGTTCAATGTACTTTGTAAACCAATGTGTATG
This sequence comes from Protopterus annectens, assembly GCF_019279795.1. NCBI lineage: Eukaryota > Metazoa > Chordata > Ceratodontiformes > Protopteridae > Protopterus > Protopterus annectens. Next base: position 72,931,814 of record NC_056751.1, on the reverse strand, counting down.
TAGTGCACTATCTTGGGCAGCCAGTATTAAACATTTCATCTTTTGGTTTAAATTCACCTCTCCTCAACCATTCCTACATCAGATCCTCATCAACATGAGGTCATTCTAGGAGTTTTCTGTACTTGCAACTATATTTATGCCTTTTCCACATTTCTTGCCTTCTCATCTGAACTTGTCATTCTATTTTTTCTTTTGTTTTTTTGGCACATTCAGTTGCTGCTTGATTTTTGTCTACTTTTGAGGAATATATAATCTTGGTATACACTGATTTTATATATTATTTGATAAGTGTGAAGCATTTTCTTGTTTTCCTGTCCAACTGATCCAGTACATTTTGCAGCCATTCAATCACCCAAAAACTGTAAATTAGAGCAGGAAGAATAAATTGGTTTATAGATTGAACTTTGTTCCTAAGTGTCAGGGCTATTTTCAGTATTTTTTTTAGCTTTCTAAAATATTTCTTGCTGAGCTTTGCTCACATTTGTTCATGTTTTGTTGTCGATCCTTCATCATTTCCCAAATATTTATACACTCCATCCTGCTCAAGTTCCTTTATATCACATTCCTGTCCCAGACATATTTTCTTGGTGCTGCAGTTTTCCTGCTTTAAATGTTGCTTTTGCACATTTATCAAGACCAAATGACATTCTTATTTCATCTGAGAAAGTTTTAATCATTTGCTGCTGAGCTTTTACCCCTCGTCTTTTGAGTTATACAGTCATAAATCATCCACAGAAAGAAAGGGAGAAATCTTTGCACTAGGTACTTTTCTGGGAGCCAAATTGTAGCTGTGACCCAATCTGTTAAGTAAATAGCTTAATGGATTAAGGTCAAGGCAAAAAAGCAACTGTGACAAAAAGTCGCTGGCCTGTCACTTTTTGGGTCTTATTTACTTTCTGTAATATATTTCTTTCGTTGATCTTAATATGTCTATGCATGTCTATTAAATCAAGCAACTCTTTCCTTACATCATTTTCGTCTAACTTGAGGGCACGGTCTTTGTTCTCTATTTCCTGCAAGCATTCTATAGAAAGCTCCAGAACATCTTCCTGTGACATATTGTCTTCAGCTGCATCCTGCATCCTCTATTGGTTTTTCATATGGGAACTCACTGGCCTGTCACTTCACAAGAATATCTGTGTAAGAGTTGCCACTGCTTCCTGATCCTTCACTGTGCAACTCAAACTCAACTTTTCTGCTGCTTTCTTACTGAAAGCTCCAGAGTATCTTTATGTGCCAACTGATCAAATGCTTCCCATTCTATCTGTTTCCCCTTTATTTGGGGACTCATTGTTCTATCCTACTGTGACAACCTGAATTGGGATTTTCTGCGTTAAATGCTTCACTTTGCAGGTAACCTATAACTTCAGTTTCTATTTCTTTACCTTCTCCATTGCAATGTAATAAATGTATATCATACTTTTAAATTTGCATGCGGGCAGTGTAAGCAAAACAAAAATTTATCAGGCACTAAGATAAATGAGAAAACGTGTAATTCCTTGGATAAATTTCATTGTTATATGTGTGGGGTAGTATACATACCTGGCTGTGGGTGTGTACCTACCAAATGGTACATAGGGCAAACTAAAAGAATGGCTAAAGTATGTATTCTGGAGCACCTTGAAAATATCAGGAATAAGTTGGATAACCGAGTTGCAGAGCATTTTCATTTGGCCCATGGGAGTTCTGAGGATAGGTTTTTCTTCAGTGTGCCAGCTAAACTACATTTAGGTAGAAGGGGTGATTTTATTCACAAATTGTTAGAGTTGGAAAGTAAGTTTATTTTAAATTATAGGACTATGCAACCGAACTTGGAGGTTAAATTGAATGTTTAAACATTGTTCATAACAAATTGTGCAAACAGAGGTTTTTTGTAAAAATTATTTAAGTCAAATATTTAAAAGTTTGACATGTATTTATTACATTCCACTGGGATACAAATTCAAAGTTTCTTTCAGTGGTATTCATCATAAAAACACATTTTTTTAATAGTTACGTACACTTTAAAAGTAGTCACCCTAAATTTATGAAAAAGAACATCCCCCATTGCCAGTTTATAAGGGGATCATATATGACAGTAGATGACCAGTTTTTATTTAATGAGGTAGAATTTATTAAGGGTTATTTCTGGAAAGAGGATATCCTAGAGACCTTTTAAATAATAAGGCTAATGAAATTATTACCAGAAGGGAACTGGATTTCCATACGATTTTAAAAAAATATTTTTTCCAAAAAGGAAGGGACTCATGCCCAAAACATTAAGAGATAACAATGTTGGGAAAAATGACAGACTAGGTATTGTTTAGATATGCGTATTGACAACTATGCCATATGTAGAATCATTTATGAAAACTGGAAGGTTATTTCAGGTAATGGGGACATTGCCAAAGTTCTGGGGGATAGTCCCCATTTTATATGCAAGAAGGACTACAACATTACGCAAATGTTAGAAAGCAACAGGCAGGGGTCAAAACCCTCAACTTTGAATAATGTTGGTATGCTGAATTGTTTAGGTTGTAGAGCAAGTAGATTTATTCACGAGGGCCCCATTGTGTTGGAATATTTGGACAATAAAACCATCTTTTCTGTTGCTCTTTGGGTGTTTTTTCAGTGTTTTGCAACCTTAATATATTGCCTCTTGTTTGAAAGATACATGAATGTATAATGTATTTTTTGAAAGATACATGATGCATAATGTATTTTTTTGAAAGATACATGATGCATAATGCAGAACAGAAAGACTAGTAGGTAATAAGGAGGCGAGAAGGTAATCTCTGATGCATGTCTTCCCTCTGGCTTGACAAGTCTTCTTCTGGAACCTTTTGGAACCTTACAGTTCTAAGCCACTAACTGAATGTGCTGCTGCTAAGAACATCTATAAATACATACATACATACATAACCCACTTGCATACCTATGTATTTTTTTTTTTTTTTTTTTTTTTATTTTCTGTCTTTCAGTGTTATTAACAGAGTTTCATCTTTCTCTCTCTCTCTCTATATATATATATATATATATATATATATATATATATATATATATATATATGTATATGAGTTTATAATGAATAATTGCCACTAAAATCTTCACAAAAATATAATCACAAGTGTAAATCAATAGGTTATATTTGTGATTACAAAAAGTGAAACAAAAAAACAGCTTTTCATCTGGAGGGGCTTCGCCCACCATACCACCGACACCCCACAAATTAAATATACAAACCTCAGGATCACACAGAGTAAAAAAAAAGAGCAAAAACCTTAACTTATGTAACAGTTAATATCATGATTTTTAACTTTACATAATTTCACAAATTGTACCAGAAACAAAAAACACCACCATTTCATCATGTGATAAAATGAGTGCAGCGATAACTCATATAGATAGATAGATAGATAGATAGATAGATAGATAGATATAAATATATACACATGGGGAATAGAGGGGCTGGTCTCCTGCAAAAGAGCTGTCTTTTTATTATTATTTTTATTTTCCATTGTCTGGCGTTATATTTCAAGGCGTTTTTTTTTTTGATTATTTGGTCTTTTGGTATTTTGATACATATATATATATATATATATATATATTAATTAATCAATTTATACATATATATATATGGGTCTACTCGATAGTAGTGTCCTACTAACATGAAAGTGCACTTCAACAAAAGTCCACTTTCTTGAAAGTCACTAGAACGAATGGTTAGGACTTGGGTAATGGAAAGTGGATAGCTAGTAGGGCTATCCACTATCCTTAACCCAAGCCCTAACCCAAAAGTCTGTCACTACCGCACCACAGTGCAGGAAATGCCCCGTTCGATTTAGTGGGACACTACTATAGTATTTCGAAATAGTGTAATTTCGATCTACGGTAGTGGACCCATATATATATATATATATATATATATATATATATATATATATATATATATATATATATGACAAGGAGCAGCTGATGCTATCCACAGAGTTTATAAGGTAAGTAGGTGATAGAAGTAGATTCAGAAACATTTCTTAAATATCACACACACACACACACACACACACACACACACACACACACACACACACACACACACATACTGTACATACCTATGGACAATGAAGTAACTTGCCCACCTAGTGCATGTTTTGTGGATGTGGGAGGAGGCCAGAATACCTGCAGCAAATGCATGCTTACTGTATCATAACCATACCTAGCTTCTCAAAGTCAATGCCCAAAAAAGTAAACAGTGCAATAACTGACAAAGCTAAGACTGTGTTAATAACCTGGTAAAATTACCATAATGATTCCCTTCTCTTTTCCCCAAGAAAGTAAAAAACACCTTAAATTTCATTTGTTTTAACATAAAGGCTAGAATGAATGCATAAACACTACTGATAAAAATATTCTTCCATTAAGGATTATGCATAGATGAAGAAAATTCTGAGGGATACTTGTTAACTAATGTTTGAACTAACAAATATTTGTCTTCTAAATGTAGTGCCGTAAATTGCTAATGGTGGTTAATATAATTAATATGTTTGCCTATTTAAATATTACCTACATAGAATATAATGCACTGTTCCCTTTAAAGGTCAGTCTAGATAAAGTCTGATAAATGTGATGCTGTTTTAAGTCTGTTTGTATTTATAATGAATATTATGTTATAATGTATTTACCACTCAAACAGTTTATAACTGCATATCTTGGAGGCATTATTCTATCCATATTTTTTATGCGTCTGTCCTTATTTGCATGCATGCATGCATGAATGCAGATGTGTGCATATATGCTTTCGTATTAATTTGTGTGTGCCTTACGTACATTTTGGTGTTTGTGCGTGTGTGTGTGTGTGTGTGTGTGTGTGTGTGTGTGTGTGTGTGTGTGTGTGTGTGTGTGTGTGTACGTAAGATATTTATATACAGATGGAAGTACCCACACATATCTAATCACATGTGTAAAATTTCATGGAGACTATCCCATCTTTAAGACCTCAGAAATAGTTTAACACATACCTTTAAACAACAACAGGTGCCATAAAGTGTAACACTGAAAAAAATCACTATTCTCCAACTTCATTTATTCTTGGAGTGCTGTCAGGGAAAACAAGCCTCCTTTCTCCCACACCCATCCCTAAAACTAATAGTTTTTTATTTTTCTGGCACTATGAAATGACATTCTGGAAGTCTCACAGGAAAGTAATGCCTGTTCAGAATCTCTGCCCTATTAGTCACTAGTGCTGTACTAACGCTACTTTAAGGAAGACTGGAAATATTTGCTTTTTCATATCAACTAGATTTATGGTAGTCATAGAAACAATGAAAATCAAACATATATATATATATATATATATATATATATATATATATATATATATATATATATATGTGTGTGTGTGTGTATGTTTTTTCACATTAACCTCTACTTTAAGTGTTCCATGATACATATATTCATTCCCCTAATCTAGGGAACATTTATCTGTTAATCAAGTGTTATTAGGACATAATGGTCAATAAAATATTAAATTTAGCTTCTTCAGCAAATCTGTGCTTAAAGCTTCACCTCAAGACTGTTTTATAATCCAGTTCACCTTGGGGTATGAGCTGGATATATTGAAACGTTCTATTTCTATTAATGTCATGTTCTTTCAAACATCTTATCATGTAATTTGTTATACCTAGCAACTTCTAATTCTAACCTAACATATTTTTCTCTTTATCCAGTCATAACAACCACAGTGTTTATTATTACCTACTTATCTGCAGTGCTGTCTAACCCTCTTTACTAAAACCCATGCAGACCATTATGCCAATCAATGTCAATGTCATCAGAAAAAATGTATTGTATTTCTTACCTAACCTAATGTAGTCCACTCCTCCTTTTACAGGCTAATTTTACTCGATGTTAAATCCTATTCAGAAAAAGAAAAAGAAAATTCTATTTCTGTCTTGGGGTGATCCTTCTTTATTTTCAGATGTTTACTTTGTTCTGCTGTCAGATTGAAATTTAACCCAAAGAAGAAAGGACCTTTTTTATCCAGTAATTCTACAATTTTATTTTCTACCACCCTTCATCATGAGACTGTTTCAACCATGTGATGACGTCTTCCACCCATCAGAATCATCAAAAGAGGTCTAGGACACTAAACGCTACATTATCCACTCATCCCAATATTTCATCATCATAACAAGCGTTGGCTTATAAAACACAGTCAGCATAACTGACTTCTACTTTTTCAGCCATACATCTACTTTAGCTCAATTACTACATTACCCTCATGTATCTTGCAAGTGTAGTGGGACAAGGACCCTAATATACCACTCTTTCATTCCTAATATCTAATATATCTCAGCTCATAATATGTGACTTGTGACTTCTGAAATGTCACATGTGCAAAACAGAAAAGCTAGTTGTTCAATAAAAGGCCCTTATTACCAACTATTAACTGTTTATTATTCTCACAGTAACTTATGTTGGCCTGCTACACAAATACATTTAATTGCTTGCTTCTAGTTTATTGCTATCCAGCATTCATCTGTCATAATTATATATCCAATTCAAAGGTATAAAGGTATTAAGGTATAAAGGTATAAAGGTATTAAGTATATTAATACTTGAATACTTACCAGTTAATAGGTTCATAAGGGTATACTAGGCAAATAGCCACTAGGGCCCTAAAAACCTAGATATGTATGCCTTTCGGCTTTTCCCGGTTAGGGGTCGCCACAGCGGAACTCCGGTTCGCTCATGATTGGCAGTGGATTTTACAGTGCCGAGTTGCCAGCCCGACGCCCAACCTTCAACGAAGGCACTCCCATTCATGCTTCCACCTATCTGCATGCCTTTAATGTCACTTGACCGCAGGGAGGGCATATAAACTCCACACAGAAGGCGCTCCAGCCGAGAATCAAATGGGAGAACCTCTTGCTGTGAGGCGACAATGCTAACCGCTGCACCACTGTGGCTATGCAACCCAAATGTGACACACAAATTTGATTTATATAGAAGGCGGTTTATTGAGTGCCGCTGTCCATCAAAGGCATATATGCCAGACCATGGATGAATTTCTAATTACCCATCCATTGGTCCAAGGTGCGCTTAAATAGGGATTGGGAGGAACTCAGCTTCACATGGATGGCGAGCCTGTTTCAGAGAATACGAATTATATGAGAAACATATCTGTCACTACAACATGTCCTGTTTATGCTGCTAGCAAAATTTAGGTATTTCATTCTAGTGGTGCTGATGCTGTTTGTTTTGCAAATGTGCAAATGCTTCATCAAAACTGGTCAAATAATGCCTTGTATACGAGGCAAAGGTCACTTCTCAGACGTCTGTATGAAACCAAGAAAAGAGACAGGACTTTAAGGTAATCATTGTATGATATTGTGTTTACTCCCTGTATTCTTTTTGTAAGGAACCTTTGTAGAGATTCCAGATGCTGCATGTGTCCAGTCAGGTACATACCAAAGGGGGCAATATACTCTATGATGGGTCTGATGAGGTCCACGTACAGTAGCATGATGACCTCTCTGCATCTGGATGCCATGCCCTTGCTTATACATACAGTGGCATAGAACTATTTCTTTATTACCTAGGACACACGGTGGTTGAAGGCTAGGTTACTATTTGCATGAGTTTTCAGATCACTGACTAGTGAATCAACTCTTCTTGCCTTAGTGGGGATTCAATGACTGCACCCAGTTTGCAATCATCTGTGAACTTGGTTAGCTAGAGGCCTTTGATATTGGCTTTGTTATCTGAGAAGATGCCAAATAGGAGTGGGCCTAGCACACAGCCATGGGGGACTCCACTGGGGACCAGCCTCTTCATGGAGGTGGCCTCACCAGTTCTAACCTCTTGGGTCCTATTAGTGAGCCAGCTAGCTATCCACTCTGTTATAAAGGGATTGATACCTAGTTCCATAACTTTATTAACAATAAGTGGAGTATTGTATCAAATGTGTTAGCCAGATCTAGGTATGAAGTATGCACCATTTTTCCCACATCAGTTGCCTTAGTGACGTCTTCAAGAAAGTCCACCAGATTTAGTAAGCTTGACTTTCATTTGACAAAGCCAGACTGGGATGGATACAGTGTCTGGAGGTCTCCTATGTCTTTAATGATAATTTCCATGATAATTCTTTCCATAGCTTTACAAATAAGACTAGTCAGACTAAAGGGTCTAGAGTTTCTAGGATCTGTTCAGGGTCCTCCCTTATGAAGGGGGATGACTATTGCAGTCTTCCATTCACATGACACAAAGTCAGTTTTAAGACTATAATTAAATAACAACTCCAGGGTCCTGATAATTCATATAGGTCCATAGGTGTGTACTAGGCTAATGGCACTGGAGCCTTTACAAGCCTAGCCCATAGGATTACCCTGGCATCGTGCCATTGTATTTTAGACATATATGTTCAGGAAGCATTCTGGGATTTTATAGGCATCCATTGAGGCTGTGTTATTGGCTATAGCAAGCACAGCCAGTACATGCTCCCTAGCTGAAATTGGTAGGGTTATGTTTAGGGAGCATTTTTGGGAAAATAGCTGAGGAGTGAGAGATAGGAAAAGTTGGAAATGAATTTGTCCACTAACATGTTTGCTATATCACTAGACTCAGTGAATGTGGCAAAATTAACCACCAGTGCAGCACATTGCTGTGTGCTGCCCTTGGGGTTTCTGACATAGCTGAAGAAGTCCTTATGGTTATCTTCCACCTGGGATCTATCTTAACCTTAAATTTAACTTTTCATGACCAAATAAGCCCTCTTATTTGCTTATTTAGTTTGATGACAGACATTTTTATTTGTATTGAAATTACCTTTTCTGATTTTTGTCATACGTTTTTTTTTTTTTCTTTTTGTTGTATATTCTGTTTAACTTGGGATGTCACCAGCATCCTTTAAGTAGCCATTAACATGGTTGTACAGTGCTTCTGAGATTAATTCAGCATAGGCTGCTGTGTTCTCTGGGTTTGGAGTGGCACCGAATTTTGATAAGTCATCACTTAATAAAAAGTAATTTGCCTTGTAATAGTTCCTAAGTATTACTAGTTTTAATATGATTATGGAGATGATTTTGATTTCAAAGGAGACAGCTTTATGGTTGGAACTTAGCAGGAAGGACAAGACATTGGGGAGGGGGGGGGTGAGTGCAGCATTCTCCCATATTTGTGAGCATGAGGTCCAGTATTTTAAAGCCTCTAGTGGGAATATTCACTATTTGGTCAAGGGTGTTAGCTACTCATCACTAGGATGTTGAGGCCTAAACATTAAACAACTAATTCCATGTATCATTTAGTTAACCTTTTAGAGTTAGAGTATAAATGAAAACGATTACTAACATTATTCACACACTTCCTTTGTTACACTATATATTTTGTCTATACGAAATGACATAAATTGAGCACCTTTTCAAATTCACTTAAAATGGATCAGTATTGCAGTTCAAACTGAATAATGTGTGTCAGAAAGTCTAAATTAAACTCATTTGCATTTATATACCCATGCAAAGAAACAACAAACAATTAACTGTAACAACTTTTAAATATTAATTTGATATTATTTCAATTATATTTTAGTATACAATGCATTTTTCTTCTGATTTTTATACATTATTCTTCCTTATTTGCTCCTTGTTTACTCTTTCATTTCTGAATGCATTAGACTTGAATTTGCTCTTTTTGTAAATATATATTCTTTTGTTTCTGCATTTATTAGACTTGAATTTGAGTTATGGCTGAAAATGGACCATCCATTTAACAAACAAATATATACATATATAAAAGTATAGATATATATATATATATATATATATATATATATATATATATATATATATATATATATATATATATATATATATGTATAAATATAAATATATATATATATATATATATATATATATATATCGATATATGGATTCACTTCAGAACATCAAATACCATAATGGTGAAATTCAAAATATTGAGACCAAAATCTTGAAAGTTCAGTACACTGAAACCTAAAAACATTGAACCCCACAACATTGAAAAGACATAGGAACCAACATTTGCTAAATTGCACCCCAATATATGGAAACAAAAAAAAAAACAAACTATATTAAAGTTCTTTAAATATAAGCAAGATCTCCTGCACCTCCTTGTGGGGGGCTGTGCCCCCCACACCCCCTGCTACTGAAATATATCAACTCCGAGATCGCACTGCACAGAACAAAATGAATGTTAGAATGTTGAATCGGCTGTGGAAACAGTGTTATGATGTGCCAATTGGTTGCTGTGACTTTAAGACGTGTTATGTTGTAGTATAGTAAGTACGAAGGAAGCATGACTGAGGTTACTGTGAAACTCTGGTAAGTATTGAAGAGATATATAGTAATGTGTAATGTTTTAGTAGTGAAGTAGTGTTTCAAAGAAAAGGTTCAGGATATTTTTTTTACAATTTTAATTGGCAGTCATGAAGTGTAGAATGATATGTTTGCCATTTTGTTTGGTGCAGTGTGATCTTGGAGTTGATATATTTAAGTAGTAGGGGGTGTGGGGGGTGCAGGGAGGCTTGCCCCCCCCCCCGGCTTATATTTGGAGAAGTTTAATATAGTTTGTTTTTTATTTGTTTCTGTATGTTGTTGTGATGGAATATAGTAAATGTTGGTTTCCTATGTTTTTTTCAATGTTGTGGGATTCACTGTTTTCAGGTTTCAGTGTATTGCACAATTCAATTTTATTTATTCATTTATTTATTTATTTTATTTTACATTTGTTTGGTTAGTTGCACTTTCAAGATTTTAATCACAATGTTTTGAATTTCAACATTATGGCATTCGATGTTCTGAAGTGAATCGATATACATACATATATATATATATATATATATATATATATATATATATGTGTGTGTGTGTGTGTGTGTGTATATATATATAGAGAGAGAGAGAGCAATTCACTTACAAACCATTTCTAAAACAATGTCTTATATTTCCTACCAATTATAAAAATAAATATATACATTTGGGTCCCTATTATATTAGCAAATGAACTGAATTGTGAAGGCTCTTTAGTCAAACGTCATAACACGAAATGGCAAAATACCAAAAGCCTGGGTCATTTTCGGGACTTTGCCATTTCCTCCACTGTGGTGTGATCTTGGAGTTGGTATATTTAAATAGGGGGATGTGGGGAACAAATCCCCCCACTTTATTTTGTGTTTGGATTTTTTTTTTTTTTTACAGATCAGAGATTTTTTTTTTCCCTGGGATATTGTTGATCTGTGTGTCTGACATTTTGTTTTTTCAGGGATTGTGGGTCGATTACATAGCATTCACAATTCAGTGCATTTGCTAATATAATATAGACCCTATACATTTTATAGTAATAATTGTACCCACTGTCAAGTGTATAAAATGTACTTATAGGCAAAATAAATGCATTTATTTTGTTATAGCATTTGTTTCATAAGCATATCCTATTTCTCAATAAATTACAGCCTATTTGTACATGGGTGATAGTCACATAGTTGAATGAATGTTCGGCCAACAGTGGCCTAGTCAAACTGCATATGGTCGACTAGGCAGCTGATTGAATGGTGTGTGAGATCACAAATCCTGGAGCTAGGAAACTTGCCTTTAACTCTGGAAATATTGGAGTAACTATATATAATTAGTAGGGGTTGCCAGCTGGTGCATGTAATATTTTTCTGCATGATTCTGTTTTTCCATTCATGCGGACTTAACCACCTTGCAGCAGCCCTTCCAGCTGCATGCATGCCCCAAATCTCCTGTTCCCCTACCTCGATGGTCTTACTAGGATTAAAACAGCTTCTACTGTCTGCCTATTAATGATTCCCACCTGTTAGCACCCTTATGTTGTGTAGGGACTGAGGATAACTGTTTTCTACATCTACAGTGGCAAATTAATGTAGGGGTACTACTGTTGCATTTCCTGCTGTGTGTCTTTACAACGGGGCATTTTACCACTATATTAGCAATTTTGCTGGACGCTAGTCTTCTTCATAGAATTTAACAAATAAAAACTAAATATATCTAAGGGGAAAAATCTGTGCCACAATGTTTAACTCTGCAATCCCTCTGGTATTACATTGTAGGGTTCCCATTTCAGATAAACTTGTCATTTTCATAAGTGCAAACAACAAATAACGTATATAGCAAAAGTGAAGCTTGTCAGGAAAAGCATTATTATTTACCCCCTCAGTTTGACCTTGAACACACCTTAGTCTTCATTGATTGTTTTTTTTTTTTGGCTGCTAATTTCCTCTAGTGAGGGTCAGTCATCCCCAAATGAATTGTTTTTCTTTGAATTCTCCCACTCCAGCTACTGATTAGGGCTTTTTTATGATCCTTTGCCCTGATCAAAAATTATCATTCTGTTTTTCCATTCATGTGGACTTAACCCCCTTGCCGGAGCCCCTCCAGCTGCTTGCATCCCCCAAAGTATGTGACTGATTGCTTGCTTTCTTCCAAAACTATTTTTTTATATTTTGTTTGTTTGGAACTGTCTAGGAAAATGGCTGGAGATATGATAGCTGTGATAATATAGAATTCACATGCTAAATGTGAATAATTATATTATTGCACATTTCTATTTCTATTTGTATTCTCATACACAATAGGGTGGTATTTTACAACAGTAGCCCCTCCTGCTGTTTCTCACAAGAATGGGCATGGCCATAGTGATTGACATGCCTAAGGGCCATGGTGTAGCATGCAAATGATGCATGATTGACATCTCATGCAGATTTGCCTGTGACATCATGAGTAGTTTACCTGCTTCCTCAAAGTAGTGTGATCTCAGAGCTGGTATATTTGTATTTATATACACGGGGGTGCAGGGGAGGCTGGCCCTCCAGCAAAAAGCGCAGGGAAAAAAATAATATTTGTGAACTACATGTATAAATGGATGTCTTTGCCACAAACATTTATATACATGGGGGTGCAGGGGGGCTGCCCCCCCCCCTGCAAAAAGCACAGGGAAAAAAAATAATATTCATGAGCTACATGGATAACTGGATGTCTTTGTCACAAATTCTTGAAGCCAGAGGTTGAAAACATCAGATTTAAATTATGTTATGTTTATTCATTTTAACAATGGCATTTGAACAATAGCGAGAAAATCAAGTAGAACTTAAATAATAGACTGTTAGGCCGTAGCAATATTTAAAACAAATAAAACAGTTTAGAAAAAGATAAAAAGCATAATATAATACACTCTGAGCAGTCCCTTTTATAAAAGATAATTAAAGTAAAAGATTCTATTTTGCCAGCAAGGTTAATTTCACTTTTAATTTTTACCGCAGGCCAGTAATAACAAATTAATATTTATGCGGACTTCCTCACCATATTCCTGCTTATTTATGTGGGCAGCCTGTTGGACAGGTTTGGGTGGACCTTGCTACTGCGTATTGGGGGGTACTGTTGCAAAACAATGCCCACCATAGTTTTTCACAAGTTTAATAGTGACTGTATAACTATTGTCAAAAGAAAAAAACAAACAAACAGTACAGCTCTCCCTATTCCTGTGCGACTTTATCGCAGACTACATTAACGTATGTTGCTGGTCTATCAGATGCGTATGCCTGTTTACCAGCTGAATGTCTACCATTATTTCTAATCACAGTTCACAAGAAAATCTATGACTGTTCTGTAATCTTGCCTGCGATACACTGTTGCATGTTAGATAGTGTCTAATTGATTTTGCCTTGATTTTCAACTGGTGCATGTAACACTTTTGTTAGAGTGATGTACTCCACTTCACAGCTATCTAAGTATTTGTATTCCATCATACATTTTTATCTGTGTGTGCTTTTCATTTTTGTTTCCTTCACACTTTTAATGTATCCCACATCCATCACTCTAGACTACTTAGGAAAAGTCACATTTGTACTGTTTACAGTTAACGGTTGCAGTCACATGTTTGATTTTGTATTTTTTGTTTCTTTCTCTTTTTTAATCTCCCGTTCACTGAAATAACCCTGACAGTCTTACCAGGATTATAGCAGCTTTTACTGTCTTCAACACTGTCTGTTCATGCATCCCACCTGTCAGCACCCCTACGTTGTTTAAGGACCAAGTATAACTGTTTTCCATAGCCTTTCCTACTGGCTATCTTTGCAACAGGGTATTTTACTACTATATTAGCAATTTTGCTTAGTGAATCTGTTCTAAACATTGCGATAGCCATAGCTATTTATTTTTATTACTGGCATGTTTCCCCGGTTTGCAAGCAAAGAGAGGTGCTCCCCTCCCAGTATCTCGGATCCGTCATTAATCTTCTTCATAGAGTTTAACAAATAAAAACTAACTATATCTAAGGAGAAAACTCCTTTCAATAGGAACACAAATAACTAATCTAGCTACCTTTAATCCTCAGGCATTCACCAATCTACAAAAAACATTAGGTGGAACATCCTAAAAACTGTACCTCTAGATAACGCAGTGAATTATTTTAATGCAATATTTATGGATGCCCTAAACAGCCTTGTACCCCCACGAGTAAAAAGAATCAAAAGCAGCAAAGCCCTATAGCTAACTAGTTGGTCCATGTAGGACATGTTGTTTAGACCTTGTATCCTTTCCAGCTGTTGCATGTGTCTGGATAGATGCATGCCAAATGGGTCATTATATTCAATGACTGACCTAATGAGGGCTGAGTAAAGGGGACAATGTAATCCTTATATCAAGGCAAAATCAATCCTTCTATGTGGCATACCTCATCACTAAGGGCTTTTCATCCAGAAAAAAGGAGGTCACTCTCCCACTGTACTCATCCCTCATTAGACCCATTATAGAGTATAACGCCCCGTTTCGTATGTAACTCACAAGACATCTGCAACAGCTGGAAAGGTCACAGAAATACCTCACTAAAAGAATCACAGACCTAAAGCAAATGCCATATGGCTGACCATCTAAAAAAACTCCAGCTATACTCTGTGGCATATCGTCTATTCAGAGGCCATGTCAAACCTTGAGCTGTTGGACATGCTCCACTTAAAGAAATCCCAATCCCTCAGAGCCACACACTTCAGGGATCTAAACATTGTCATCACAATGAACAAAACATGCTGGAGGGATAGGTTCCTGACCCAGAGACTCCCCATACTCTGGAACAGACTGCCCATACATGTCATGCGGCCCCGGGGTGCATAATAATAAGAAAAGACCTAGGTCTATACTAAAACTGATTCAGACTATACTAGTACATCAGGGGACGAATCTTCCCTTACTGACGCAGACAATGCCAATACCCAGGAATCACCTATTCCCAAAAAAGTAACACACAACACCCTTTAGATGGGGGCATAGGCGGTGGGGGGGGGGGGGCAGCAAACATAGGAATAGGAAACAACATTACGACAGCAGAGGGATTATTACTGACCCTCATGAAACAGTAGATCATACATGTCAAAATGTGTTAAATATTTCTGATGTGATTTTAACTCATGAACAACTGAAACTCTTAAATAAAGGCCTGAACTTTGTCCCTGGATTTTTTGTTGATGAGTATAGCATGGTTACTGATCTATACGACTTTTGTTGTAGACTTAATCTTAAACTGCTTTTTTCAGATACTGATTCTCAAAGATCGGATGAATTCAGATTCCTCAAGTCCAACTTTCAACCCCTTATGAATAAACATGTCTCCAATTTTTTACAAGCTGTTCTTCGGGATCTCCATTTTCCAACTCGGGAATCATCTATTTTAGCTCATAATCTTTCTGCTCAGGAAATTATGGCTTTGGATGAACTTAAAAACAACCATGATATTGTTATTGCATCTGCAGATAAAGGAGGGGCGGTAGTGGTAATGAACACGGATTATTATCTGAATGCGGGTAAGGGACAGTTGTCCAACCCCAAACATTACATGTCTATGCTCCTGGACCCCACACTTAATTTCAAAAAGGAGAATGATACCTTCTTAGGCCAGGCAGTTGAAGAAGGTATCATTACTGACACAGTCAGAAATCATCTTACGGTGGTGGACCCACAAAAACATATTTTGTACCTTTTGCCTAAGATTCATAAATCTCTCACCCAACCTCCAGGTAGAACAATTGTGTCAGCGATCGGCTCTTTGACAGAACCTTTGTCAGCATTTTTGACAAAATATCTTAAACCCTTGCTTTCTGTAATCAGGACCAGAATACAAGATACTACACAGTTTCTTAAAATTATCTCTGATACACAGTTGGAACCTGGATGGTTGTTGTGCATACCTGATGTGAAGGCCCTTTATACAAATATTCCTCATTGGGCAGGTCTTCAAGCATTGCATTTTTGGTTGGAACACACCAGTTTATATCCGGTTGGTTTTAATACATTACTTTTATGTATGGCAGAGCATGTACTAACCAAAAATGTTTTTTATTTTCAGGGTGAGTGTTACTGGCAATTGCAAGGGACGGCCATGGGTGCATCATTTGCACCTATTTATGCAGATCTATTCATGGCCTTTTTGGAAGAGCAACTCATTTATGATTCTTCACATAATTTATATTTGGATGAAATAGACATATGGCACAGATATCTGGATGATTGTTGAATGGTGTGGAGTGCTGATGCTGAATATTTGGAGGAGTTTTTACAATATCTCAATGAAACTAAGTGGGGCATTGAGTTTACTGCCAACACTCATAAGGATGTCATCAATTTTTTGGATGTAACTGTATATCATAATGCAGATAATACTCTGGGTACTAAAGCATTTTGTAAATATCCCCAGTATAACAGTTTACTTTATGCCTCCAGCCTGCATCCCCAACACACCATTTGTAATATTCCTAAATCCCAGTTTCTGCCCAATAAGAGAATTAGCTCTTCTGTGGAGAGTTTTGAGTTGTCTAAATTGGACCTGTTTCAGAGGTTTAGAAATAGGGGATATCGGAATATTGATATTTCATTGGCTAGTAATTGGGCCAGTGGTCAGGACAGGGATTCATTGTTGGAGTATCGACATACTGCTACTACTCAAACCAGGGACACAGTCAGGTTTGTGACTACATATGGGATTTATAGTAATATTGTTAGGAATGTTATTGATACACATTGGAACATTTTATTGGCTAATCATGAACTTCAAGCTTGTTTAGGTAATAGGTGTCAGTTTTCTTTTAGAAGGGGCAAAACTTTGGGATCCCATTTTTCACATTTCAAACATATTGAGAGTGGTAGTGCTGTACATAAACAACTGATGGTGTTAGGTGACCGATTGTTGGGTACCTTTCCATGGGGACATTGCAGTTCCTGCCAATTTGTCAGTAAACTCAAACAATTTACTAGTAAAAATACTAGTAGGGTTTATGATTTAAATTTTTTTGGCAACTGTAGTACCAGTTGGATTGTTTATCTGGCTACGTGTAATTGTTCGGCATTTTATGTTGGCCAGACCTCCAGAACATTGAGGATATGTATGTCTGAACATAGAAGTGACATAAGGAATAGACGGGAAACCAATGCATTCTATCGCCATACTGTTAAACATGTTGATGCTGAATATCATTTTATGATTATAGATAGAATATTGGGGATCAGAGTAATCGACAGGGTTGGCAAACTATACTCAATGAAAAGGAGAAATACTGGATTATGAATTTGGTAGGTTTGTTTCCCCCTGGACTTAATGATCATTTATTAAGTTACACCAGATATATTTATATGTAGTTTTTATTTGATTTAGGTTTATTAGGTTGTTTTGTATGGGTGTTATTAACTGTATGTAATACTATGTATTTTGGATTTATTTTATATTTAGTAGGTTTCTTGCCCTTTTATTATGGGCTGGACTATGTATGTCATGTTTTGGGGGGAGACTATTTAAGTATGTAGTATGTTGCTTTTTGTGTGTTTATGATTCACTGAAGAAGGCTGGTGAGCCGAAACCGGTCTGAAGAATAAAACTCATTAATAAATGTAAAAGATTTATTGCTTTATATACCTACATGCTGGTCATTGGTGTTTGGATTATTAGTTGGTTCGACCCTGCATTGCTGTACTGGCAGAGCATTTTGTTCGTCTTCCTCTTCGAAAGGAACCTTGATGATTGGATGGGAGGTAGGAAATTCACCCCGTGGATCATGTCAGTCGCCCTGCTGACAGGGGTCCAGGGAAGTAAATATTGTGGGAAGAAATATCCAGGGAATTGTTATGGCTAGGCTTGTATAGGCCCTAGGGCCAATAGCCTAGTACCAACCTATGAACCTATGAATCTAGACAAAAACTCACTTTGTTTATAAGCTGTGCAATATAGAAGGACTTTCCTGCAACAAAGGACACATGTTGGTCAAAAGTTAGGACACTGTCCACATAAGTTCCTAAATCCTGTACAACTAGTTCAAGTCTTAGAGACATATTGTCAATGTGGTAGTTCCCTAGGGTAAATGTCTTCACAAAGGATATAATAATGCATTTTTGTCATTTAGTTTTAGACTATGATTTAGGCACCAGATATTCATTTGAGACAAACCCTCCTGCAGGATGGATATGTCATTTGGGGATTCAGTGATTGCTGCTAGCTTGCAGTTATTAGCAAACTTAGCCAGCCAGAGCCCTTTCGTATTAGCTTTTATGTTAGAAAAGTAGATGACAAAAATGACAGGTCTCAGCACAGAACCCTGGATGACTCCACTGGTGACTGGTAACTTTGTGGAGGAAGTTCCCCCTATTTTGGTTTCCTGCATCTTATCTGTGAGCCAATTGGCAATCCAGCAGATGACATAGGGGTTTATTCCCAGTTTACTTAGCTTTTCTAATATGCCTGAGTGGTGAATTGTGTCAAAAACTTTGGCCAGGTGGAGGTGTGTACCATTTTGCCTTCATCCATTGCTTTGATGACCTTTTCAAAAAAGTTCACCAGTTTGAGAAAGCATGACCTACCTTTGATGAATCCAAATTGCCTGGATCTGTGGAAGATCCTCACTTCTGCTGGAGAATGACTGTAGTTGTCTTCCATTCACTTGGTAAAAAACATGTACGGGGGTGGAGAATAAACAATGTTGTTAGGGGTGGCACTAAATCTTGCTTCATGCTATTTAAGATGTATTCAATATATTGTCAGGACCCATTGAGTCAGTATTTTTAGCTTTTGATAGCACTTCTAGGACTTGGTCTTGTGTGATAGCTAGAGGTAAGACAGTTTCAGGTCCATCTTGAGGGACAGATGGAGGGGACAGAGGAGTAAAATTAGAGCTAACTTTATCAGCCAATAGATTCACTGTATCTTCAGCCTGAGTGTAAATATCATCGCTCACAATCAGCTCAGCTCATTGCTGCATTGTGCTTTTGAGATTAAGAACATAGCATAAAAAGGCCTTGTGATTGTCAATGTTTTAGTTAGCTATTTAAAACTCAAATTTGGCTTTGGTGGATTTTATTAAGGTCATGAGTTATTTGTTTATTCCAGTGACAAGGACATTCTGGGAATTATTTTTCTTACTTTTGGTCAAAATTCCTTTCCTTTTATTGTAAGGCTTGATGATATTATGGTCCCACCATGTGGGTTTGTTTCTGCTGTTTGCCCTTCACTTGTTCCTATGGGGCATATCTATGTATATTAAGCTGTTTACATGCTAATATACTGGTGATGTATGTTCGGGGTATTCAGTGGAGTTAACTGAATTGGTTATTACAGTACCCATTACTCAAGTGTCACAGTAGCAGTGTCACTTTCCTCACTCTCAGTACTATAATTATTACTCAACAGTGACAACAATAGCACTGTCACCCATCATTCTCAGCACCATAATGCCTATTTTTGAAGTCTGACAGCAGCAGCTCTGTACCCTTCACTTTCAGTAACATAAAACTCCTCACTCAAGTGTGATAACAGCAACAACGTCTTCCCTTAGTCTCAGCACTATATTACTTACTACCCAGTTATGACAGTGACATCAGTGTGACACTTTACTCTTAGTACTATGTTTCAGATTACCCTTAGTACCCTAGTTCCAATCACTCCACTAGAATAGGAACAGTACTGTCACACCTTATTTTCAGTGCTACAGTATCTGTTACTCAAGGAGGCCAGCAACAGGACTGTCACCCCTCACATTCAGCAGTATCGTACATTCAACACTAATGTGCTTATCACTCAAGTATGACAGTGGTAGCACTGCTTCCCTTCTGTCACAGCACTATAGCAGCTTTTACTCAAGTGTGACAGCAGCAAAACTGTTACACTTCACTTATGACAGGTGACAAGCAGCAGAACTACAGTCACTGCTGACATTCTTGGGATGTAAAAAGCTCCAACAGTATACCCATACTCCCCATGTGTGACAATAACAGAACTGGATTCAGTCAGTCTTGAGCTATTCATCAGCAGAAGACACATCATTTCTTAATGAAGCCACTACCTGTACAGTAATCCCTACCCTTTAGATTTATCTCCTGCCAAAGGTCTCCTGTTATTCTGAAAAGTCAAGTAACTACAAAAATGATGATGTTGATGATGCGATAAATGTATCACCTCACCTCTGTGCTCCACTGTCTTATGACTTGATGCTCTGAAGATGTTAAGTTCTCATGGTCCCACAGAAAGCATGATCATTGTGAACCCCTGTGTCTTATACTTGATGGCAGTGTCCATGACATGACCATGTTCTGTTGTTCATATATGCTAACAGATGGAGCACATGCACTTCTGATTCCTAGATGCAGTCTCTGCCCCATCTCCTGTCATAATAAATGCATTAAATCTAGTAAATATCTAAGTTCCTAGCTGTGTCAGTGATCAAAGATGGTGCTATTGCTGTTATATCTCCACCATCAGGTTGTAAAAGCAGCACCCTGTGTTTCATAGTCTTTATCACAGCAGCAGCATTAGGTCTAATAAAGCAATACAGCTCTATGAACAACATCCATCCCTTATATTTACTGGCAGGAACCACAACATTGCTGCCATTGAGGAACAGCTGTAGCAACACCACTATGTTTCCTGACCAACACATGCTACTGTACAGCCTGCACACTGGTCTCACTTGTTATACATTTCAGTAGCACTAGTCTCCCAGCTTCAGATGGGTTTTGTCTACCAACTAACAGCAATAAATGTTTAGCCTTTATCTCTGAGTTAGGAAATCAAAAACCTAAAGATGTCAGTCTCTCCAGTGTCACGACGGAAGATCACCAATTTGAAATATTCAGATTTGCATCAGGGTATTAGCAATTATTATTAGATATTAGAAACAGACATGTTCTGAAGGCTGTCCTTCAGCAATCGCTGAGTAATGTATGTCTAACATAGTTGATTCTTCCCGTAATAAATTACTACTTGACAAACAGTAGGCAACACACCACCATTTGATGCAGTACGGATCACAAGGTTCTTTGTCCTATCCTCACCCCAGACGCAGGGATTTGTGTTACAGTAATGACACTGTAGGATAGCATGGAAAGAGAGCTGCAGTCCTGAGGTAGCAGACATTGGATGAACTATTCAAACGAGGTACCTTCTGTCTGAGCTGATGATAACTCAGACTGAAAGCAAAGAATTCCATGGTAATTATTAAAACACTAGGGTTTTATTTATTTATTTGCATTTGAATTCTGGGATAATCCACTGGGCCTAGGAGTGCCCATTTTCAGTGGAGGCCCGGGGAGCAAAGCTTCAAATATTACATGCACATCGATGAAATAAAGTTACATAACAACAACAGATTCAAGTCACTAGTAGGCAACATTATACAAAATACAAAAACAACAATGATTTACATCCAGGTACAATATATACATGTTGACATACAATTAGAATTAGGCTTTCTTTTCTTTAAATTTCATCTTGTAGCTGAGGATACATAAAACTGAGAGGGAGAAGAGTTAAATTAAGTGAAGATCGATAGATATTTCAACGTGTTAATGTTGTTAGAAGAGGTTTCTAGTTTCATGTAATGCTGGAAGAATCAGTTGAGCATGTACAAAGCCATAGTCTGGAGAGGCATTCTTGCAGAGACTTCTTGAAAATGGTATAGTTATAAGTGGTTCTGATTGTGGTGGGTAAGGAATTCCACACCTTGGCTATAGCAATGGAATAAAGAGCATGATCAGCTATAATGTTGGGTAATTCTACCTTTAAAAGACAGTTATTTTTTTATCTGAGGTATCTAGCAGGGTTGTAGGGGGACATTAGTGAGGCTAGGGATGGGCAATCTTCTGGTTTAGTTATGATTTTATGTACAGTGGTAAATTGTAGGTAAGTTAGGAAGTGATTTAGTTCCAGCCAATTGGGTTTTTGAAGAGCTATACAATGATGGGAGGTATGTGTAGCATTGCTGGCAAACTTTGATACTTTATTGTAACAAGATTCAAGTTTGTTTTTTAGAGAGAGTTGAATGCCTGTGAAATAGGGGGGCACTGTGTAGTAGAGATGGTAAAAGAAAGGAGGATGCAAGGGTTTTTTTGGCTGAGTGGTTGAGGTAAGTTATATGTCTGTATAGCAGACCTAACATTTGGGTGGGTCTTTCTGATGTTTAGGATATGAAGGTCAAAGGAGAGATTTTCATCGATAGTAACTCCAGGGAAACTGAATAGTAAATTCTGATCTGTTTCTGGGGCTGTATCTTTTAAGGGTGAATAGAAGGAGTTTGTTTTTGTTAGCATTTAGGGCTAGGTGATAGTTGTTTATCTATGTTTCTGTGGACGAGGAGGTGATTTGAGTTAGTTTTTGGAGTTCACTGGTGAAGTAGGCAGAGCAGATGATGGTGGAATCATCTGCATATTGAATAAATGATGTTTGGGACAGGAAGAGTAGAAGTGATTAAAAAATATGCTGAAAAGGAGGGGCCGCAAGTATAGAACTGAACTCCTGTTGATATTGAGAGATAAGGTGGAAGTACTTGTCCCATTTTGTTGCTTGTTGTCTATTTGTAAGGTAGTTAGAGAACCAATCTAAGGTAGGGAGTGAAATTCCTAGGTTAGAAAGTTTAGTGAGTAGCAGGGGATGTGAGATGGTATCAAATGCCTTTGATAGCTCAATGAATAAAGAGGACACAGTTTTCCCTGTGTCTTTTGCATGGTTTACAGTGTCCAAGAATGATACAAGGGCAGTAGTGTTATCAAACCTAATAGTGCCTTAGAATGCTGATAACACCTCAGTTGTTAATCTTCATAGTATTTTTTACATTCCCACCAGAAAGACATTATGACAACTAATACTGATTTTATCATGTATTTTGTTTTCTAAGTAATTGTAACAGCCCTTGTTACTTATCTATTTTTTAACCTATATAAAAGCTGTTTATATTCTCTTTCCACCATTTTTTGCACTAAACTTTACCACTAAGCAGTCAAATTGTTTCAAAAATATACCCTTTTCTGTATTACTATTTCCCATATCCATTAAGTTGCAGATATTTAATACCCAATTCTAACAAATGTAGCCATACTTCTAAAATGTAAATAACCTTATCTCCAACCTCTTTATCCCTTACTACTATATATTTTATTCATTTGCTTGTGTGACTTTGTTTACTGGGCTAGGGTGCTTATCACTTCTGACCATTTTCAGTCTCAGCCCAAGATTAGTATGTACATTGTGTTATATAAGTATAGAAAAATATGTATGACATAAGATTAAATTCCAAATCATGGCAAGATAAAAAAGTAAACATAGGAAACACTTTACTATATATGCAAAGGTGTGCAAACATGATGTTGTGGAATGGAGTGAAAAGCAGGAGATGAGGCACTGAGGAAGGATTAAGTTATGTGTCCTGATGAGCAGCACAAGAGCAATTATATTGTATAATCACATGTGCTTTTCAAAAGTTGTGAAATGTGGGAAAAGAGAAGGTTTCCTTAATATTGGGAGAGAGGGAGTCACATATTTGTGAGACAAGACTAGAGGAAGCCCGGCTGGTGGTATGCAGTTTGGAATCAGGAAGTAACATGACTGGATCAGATCAGATGAGGTTCCTTAGGTTGTAAGTGGATGCAGACTAATTAGGTTAGGGGTTAAAGGTGGGAGAGATTTTTCATGAAGGGGCTTGAACAGTTAAGAAACTAATCTTTGTTTAACAGGTAGTCATTTAGCCTTTAATAGAGTAATACAGTGATGTTCAAATAAAAGGGAGTCTGTAATAAACCTGCACATTTTGTTAGAGATAATTTGCAAGGTAGATACTTTTATTTTATCTGAAGCTGCTGAGACAAGAAGGGGTGAAAGTCTAATTGGGGGAGAATGATTATTTCTGCAGTGGCTGATCTTACTGAGTAGAATAGAAATGGGAGCAATTTATTTGAGCAGAAAAGAAGAAAATTGATCTTGCTTTGATTATTAGCTAGATGCAACCTAAATGAATGTGTGTGGGAAGTGTGGGTCTCACCTGAGGCCAGGGTATTTAAAAGAGGAAATTTGTTTTAAGGAAGAGTTATTGTGATCATAAGTTAAAATATCATCTGAACAGGAAATAATGCACTGGTAGTTTTACCTCATTTCTCATATTCAGCCTCTACAATATTCCAGTTGCTGCATTTTAATCTAATTCAGACAACATAGGAGTAAAATGACAACCTGATGTAACCCATTTCATATTTTTATCCTTAGTGTATCACCTAATGGAATTAGATCCATATTAATATGAACCTTTCAAACTAATTCCACTAATCAAGCTTCTCAAAACAATATTTTATTGTCTACCATGTTGTAACTCCCTGAATGCTACATTAGCATCACATATTATAAGCCTTATAGTACCATTTGGCTTACTCACATAAACTATCTTTTGTTTTATTAGAAAATGATCATTATAGATTTTACTTTACCCATCCATTTTTCTTTTATTAAATGTTTTATCTTGTGTTTTATTCTTAATTGCATGAAATGTGTAAACAACTACTAAAATGTATTGGGTACAGTCACAGAGCAAGGTCCAGCAGTTTCCCAAGAGTTTTCTACCTTTCCTCTTTCAAAGCTGACTGTAATTCTCCCATCATGATATTTACATCCAAAGATATCATTCTCTTCACTTTTGTACTCCTCTCTCTTTATGTTTCCCTCTCTCATCCTGTAGTTTGTAAATGTATTCCTCTTATTGCTTGACTTCCCCACCACATACCTTTTATTCTATAGTCCACCCTAACTCTTTATCTTTTAAAATGTCCCTCATCTTTTCTGTTTTATTACTGCACTTAAAGTGGAGACATCCTTTCACTGCAAACCACTTTTACTGCATTGACTTACATTTGATGCTTGCATGGTTCATATAAACTTCACTTCTTCCGAGACTCTACACCCATATTTAAGTCTGTACCATTATCGCACCTATTCCTTAATGAGCTTTAAAGTCTTTCCTTCTTTCTTTCTCAGTGTGTGCTCATATTCTTCTATTTTTGTCTTATTCTTTAAAACATCTTTTCTACATCATCTTCTTGTATTACTTGCATATATTCCTTTAGCAGTTCTACTGGTTTATCTGTATTTATTCTATCCGTACCTTTGCCTTGAACATCCTTTCTTTATTCCTTTATGCCACATGGTCTAAGAAGCAGTCCCTTCATAAGCACTCTGACTCATGTTTATACTGCTTCAACAAAATATAAAATCAATCAGCATAAAAAGATTCAGTTTTTATATGTATGTTGCTCCAGCATATTCATTTTGAAGATATCCCTTTTTCATTTTCGTGCCCAATATAATATTCCTGTCTTATTTCTATCCTGGCTTAATTCTCCCTTTGTATGCAATAACACATTAAAGTCCACTGACCACACATTCGTGCATTTACCAGTGGATAAGGTTCCAGTCTTTAAAAGGCTTAGATCTTCCAGTTATAATCATAAGTGTATAGCAAATGACAAATGCTAATAATGCTATCTATTCTAACACTATAATGTTACAACATTTAGTCCGCCATTGTCCTTATCAACATAGCAACATGCAAACACTCATCTGACCAAAGGACTAGCCATTCTCCTTACCTTAATTCTGTCTCTTTCAGTCTCATAGCCATTTACTAGCCATCAAACAATCTATATCTCTGTTTTTATTTATCCACTGCAGTACTGTATACTTCCAACACTGTATACCTCCATAGTTTATCCTTTATACTATTAACAATAGTTAACTGGTAAACTCCAATGTAGACCAGTGCTTTAGTCTGAAGTGGGATTTCAGTAGTGGAAATATTGTGAACTCTGCTTCAGGACTGCGTTTTTGGTGCTTTTACTGTTGCTGCTAAGTTCTTATATTCTGCTTATCATTGACCCGCTTAAAGCCGCAAGCCAGTGCCTTTCTGTATACTCTTACATTGTTTTCTCTATTCTTTTTATCTACCCCAGTCCCCACTGACACATTAAGCTAAAAATTCTGAAATTCTAACCTACCTGTGGTCATTGACCTGTACCTCAGAGTCACATAACTAGTGGTCCAATATTGGCTTTATTTGGTTGGATCCCTCTCTAGCCACTCTGCTTCTTGCAGTTTGCACTTATCCCTACTGAGACAGTAAGTAAAAATTTCTGAAATACTAACCTACCTGTGGTCATTGACCTGTATTTCAGAGTCATAGGACTAAAGCTCCAGAGTTGGCTTTATTTTATTGGAGCTCTTTCGAGCAAGTCTGCTATATTTAGCACAGATCTACACCCACCCAAGGTCTTTAATTCAAGTCTCTGAGAGGTGTGGAAAGTCCTGAAGTGTGAGAAAGACTTTTCATCAAAATGAAAGTGAAAAGCTTTCATTTAAATTTTGCTTAAATATTTTAAGTTGAACCTATGGTGATATGTGTGCTGATACTTTTTTTTTATACTTTTCTGCATGTTTCCATGTATTAGCCAAAAAAAATCTGTTTACACTTTTTAGTTTGTTTTAGGACCTTAGTCTTGTAAGTTCATTTGCAGGTGTGGGACAATTGTGTATTACTGCAGGAGTTTTAGAACCATTTATATACTATACTGCGTTTCTATCTCCATAAGTAGAATTACTTGTAAAAGCTAGCTGTTTGCATATGACTCTTGTCTGGAGCCTTAGTCTCATTCACACTTGTGGCAGAACTGTGAACTATTGCCAGATTTTAGTCTAACTTAGTAATTTATTACTGCAGTTTTTTTCCAAAATGTAATTACTTGTAAAAGCTAGTTGTTTGAATTTTGGACCCTGTCTAGTGCTTTAGTAATTTATTATTGCCTTGTTTCCATAAACAACATTAGTGGTAAATTTCTGTATGATTTGCTGCCTTTGTCTGCGGTGAGACTGCAGTAGTGGCAGCATTGTGAATTCTACTCCACAACTGGTTCTTTGATGCTTTTTCAGTTGTTTATATTCCAGTTTTGCTTGTAGAATTTTATATTTGTCTTGCCATTTACTTGCTTAATGTTGCATTCCACTGCCCTTCTGCTATTTCTGCTACTGTTTTCCTGTTCGTTGTATCTGCCCCAGCCCCCATTGAGATATAAAGCTAAAGTTTCAGAAATTCTAAACAATCTGGGGTCATTGACCTGTAGCTCACAGTCGTGAATAGAGATCCAATTTTGCCTTTATTTGATTGGAGCCATCTGTAGCTAGTCTGCATCTTGCAGCTTGAAATTTTCCCTGGCCCTCCCATCCTTTTTCTGTTGTATTTTTTAATGGTTGTGTTTATGGTTTCCTCCCCTTATGGTTATCTGTCTTCCAAAGTCCCTCCCTCCCCTGTTTTATTGCTATTGTCTGCTGTGGAAGCTATTTATGTACTTTCTCACTCATTGTTTGCCATATATCCATAATACTATGTGCTCAGTCAGCAAACCAAACTTGATCTTGAGTAAATCTCCCTTACGTGTCTCCTGCTCATTTTCTCACAGCTCCAATCTGCTTGGCACCCTTGCAACATTCTGAGAGGGTCCTGAGTTAATCAAGCACTATCCTTGGCAGATAAAAAATGTATTTTGTTGTTTTGCACTTCAGTTAACTTTTTTAGAGTGCTACTGCTTTATTTTTTTGCTTTAATTATTAATTTAACACTTTAAATAATTTTAAATCATTTTGCACAGGCAGTTTGTTTAAGCTATTTTGTGGTAACATTGCACTCACAATCAATGTTTCTTTTATTGTTTTTACATTAATAAGATTGGGATAGTCCATCTCGTGGCAGTAGGTATGGTGTAGGTATGGTGCATCTGAGTTGGGAAACACATATGAAAGTTGTAAGTGTAGTTGTGTTATTTGCCAGAGGGATTTGAAAACAGTTTACTGTGTTTCAAGTGCCTGTATAAACTTATCAGATTTGTGCATCCACTGTCCATTGTGCAGCAGTGGTTAGTAGTGCCCTGTATAGACATAGAGATTTAGAAACCAAATTTTCCCCATAACAATCTCTAAAACTGTGCCAGTAACTTGGTGAGTGTAGAGCAACTTCTTTGTGAGTTAAGTAGCATTGAGCAGCTATTTTTCTTGTTGAAAAGCACTTCCCTTTGAATTCAGTATTATATAGCCTAGTCTAGACTCTAGACCCCAAAGCACCCACAGTTAACCCACTATTTACTCCTCCTGCACAACACCCTAGAAGTTCACCCAATACAGGACTTGGCATCATGGATATACACTTTCTCAATTTCTCTGCAGCCAGCTTGGTGCATATAGGAATATCAAAACAATGTAACAATTGTCTAATGTTCATAAACAAATACAGTGCATGACAGATGTCTATACACAATATCTCTGAAAGCAAAACTCTAACATACAAGCAATCATAAAAACAATCTGGTTCTTAGAGACATATATGCCACACCCATCACATAGACTATGCACCCCACACATAGACCTACTTATGCTGATGCACTTAACTGCAATCTTCCCAAACCCCAAACACCTCTCTGACATTACACCTACAAAAACTATCCTCTGCAAACCTGAAAGGTCTCTAACAGAAACAACGCCTAACACTGCATATATAGCTATACCCAGTGGATCCTCAACTATTAAGCCCATAGTGCAATCCAAAGCACTACCCAGGACTCTAGTCATAGTGAACTCCACTGTACGACATACTGATACTCCACCATCAGGCTGCACAAGGAGAAAATACCAGTCAGTTGCCTTTCAGGGGCCAGGATCTGCCAAGTTACACATGCACTCAAGTCACTGCACCAGAAGTAATGGTCAACCCAGTCATAGATAGTCCATGTAGGCGTAAATGACCTGAGATGTACTTCCCTAGACTATATTAAGAGAGACATTATGGAGCTCTCAGACTTCGTGTCTCAGGCTGATATGTGCCTAGCATTGAGTAGCATTTAGCCTTCACTAAGGCTGATGTCACAATATGAACAGAAGATGACTGACTTTAATAATTAGCTTAGTTTTTTTGTGTCATTCTAGGGGGATACAATATTTGTCAGCACTGGAGGATATGGTCAACAAAGCAAGATGCTTTGAAAAGGATGGTCTGCACCTGTCCCCTCAAGGCTTTCAAATATTAGCTAAACATAGGCCTTTCCCACAGAGCCTTTTTAGTTAATGACAAATTGACAAGCCTTCCAACATAGCAAAATCTACCCTAGGAAATGTAAATGTATTATTCTTCAAAGCCAGGAGTCTAAACTAGAAGTGGCACTCCCTCTGAGCTGTCCTCACCTTGGAGACTGCTGTCATCTGTACAGTTATGAGAAATGGTTTAAAGAAATGGAGAGTAACCCAATAATGCAAGGCATCAATGCCTTCCACACATTTAAACCAGCAACTGCACAGACAAGGATTGAAGATGGAGGTTCCTTAGTCTACATCAGTAACAAGCATATCTCTAAATTGGTTAAACAGGATGATGCAATGGAGTTTCTCCACTTCCAGATTACCATCCACAAAGTCAAATGCCATATCCTAGAAAGCTGTATTTCACCATGTATGTTCCATGAAACCCATAGCTCATACTTAGACCTGTTGCAGACACTCACCATTCAACCAAACACTGCAATCATAGGGGACTTTTAATTATCCTTCTATAAAATGAAAATCCTATGTGATCCCAAATTTGCAGGTGCAAAGATTCCTAGACTTTGTAAATACAAATGCCATGGAACAGTTAGTGCATACGCCTGCTAGACATGCAAACATATTGGACCTGTTACTCACAAATATGGGAGAATGCTGCCCCCCCCAATATCATGTCCTCTTTGATCAATTCAGACCACAAAGCAGTTTCCTTCAAAATAAGACTTAATTCTGTAACCCAGCATACCCTCTAACAGTTAGAACCCACTCCAAGGCAAACCACATTTTAGTAAGTGATAACCTTTCAACATTTCAAGCCCTTCCAAAACCAGACAAACTAGCAGCCTATGCAGAATTATTCACAGCAGCTTTGTACAACCATGGCAAAAATTAGAAAGTATAACACCAAAAAAGATAAACTCTCTC
Organism: Protopterus annectens; assembly: GCF_019279795.1. NCBI lineage: Eukaryota > Metazoa > Chordata > Ceratodontiformes > Protopteridae > Protopterus > Protopterus annectens. The sequence goes on along the minus strand of NC_056751.1, from coordinate 72,901,499 downwards.
AACCACCGGAATAGACAGCTAAACAAATTTTGAAGTACAGATAGCATCCCAGGCCAAGGAGAACCATAAGGTCTTCTTTAACTATGTCCAAAATCTTATAGACAGCACACAATAGTATGCTGAACTGTTGGTAGATGCAACCACATTATGGAATTGTGGGATATAGCAAATCTTCTGGCTGACAAATTGATTTCCAGTTTAAGCCCACTTTCACCCCCATCCCCCCATTCCCAGAAAATACCACCTTACATAACCCATCCAACTATCAGTAGTGAGCAGGTCTTAGATGCGCTCTCTAAGGTCAAGAACAGAGTGCATTGATAGGCCTAGATAATATCCCAGGATGTCTACTAAATTGCCTGTAATATTACCTATCAGGGCCATGGAGTCACTATTCAATCATAGCCTCCACACAGTCTTCATTACATGCAAATGGAGGACTGCAATGGTCAACCCTCTGCACAACTGATTAAAAAGGATGCATTTTATGCCTAGAGATAACTATTAACATAGGCAAGTAAATAATATAGTTAAAATCACCCTTCTGTTATCACTGCTTTATTTATTTAATCATATTAGTATCAGACATGGAATTCTTATAATTAGATGTAGTAGCTTAAGACATTTTAAAACAATATTACAAACTTTTAGGTGATAGTAGTGATATCAGGTCAGATACAAAAAAGGTAAATGTCTACAGAAAACGTCTGTGCTGGGTTATACACTAAATACCTTGCAGCTAGTTCAATGCTTCCCAAACAAAGATCTCATATTAGTGTTTAAAATCAGCAGTGACATACCCACGGTGCTTTATTCAATCAAAGATTGTACCTAAAACTCAACTACAGCAGAGATGATAGTAAAAGATTATGATGAGGAAGGGTCAGTAGCCCAACAGGTAGCGCATCCATTCAACAAAAGCATAAATAAGCAAAATAACAGACTTTGGTTCAAGTTTTAACACTTCACTAGCAAGTGGCAGAGAGTTATCCTGACAAACACATAACACTGCCCACAAGATCCCAGTGGGCACAAATAAATCCACAAATCCGGTGACATGATGTTCAGTAGACATATGCAGTTAAAATTAACATGGAGTCTTTCTACAGGTCATATAAGAGGTAACATTGAAAGAAATTATTTGTTGAAAAAATTCTTCTATCTAGCAAAAATATTCTCTTTTCCAGTATGGATGAATATGAACATTTGCCATAAAACATACGCATGTACATAAATAAATACATGAGCATTTTGTGACCTTTCTTAATACTTTGCTGACTTTAGTGCAGATTCCGCTCTTCATTCCACTTCTGCCCACTTGAGTTTTCACTGAACACTTCAGTTATTTATCATATTCCAAAGATATAATGAGGTAAATTATTAGATCTCAAATCAGGTACTAGTTAGTGTATATTATTAATGCACTGCAGAGAGTGCCATGTGTATAAAACAAACAAATGTTTTATGAAATGCTAAATCTATGCCCTGAATATAGTCATGCAGTTTTTGTGGTGAGAACTGAACTCCTTTCCTCCTGTCCCCCAGAAAAAATAATGATACTGCATTGTAAATACTGTCCCATTGCCTCAAAGCTAACCTGTCACTTTTCTAGGAAAGGTCTGACATTATAATGGCTAAAATTGTTGAAGTATAAATACAGAATGTTCTCCAGTAGCCTTCCACACGATCACTACTTTTCTGGCTGATGCAGCAAAGGCCAAACACTTGTTGCCGTAACAGTCACTGATTACCCTCGCTTAAGCTATGGGAGCCATTATTTACCTACAGGCATTCACTGGATGTTCCATGTTTGGAGAAAGTGAGACTGTGCAATTACCATTAGCTAAGCCACAAATCAGGAAGTACATCTGATGAATTATGTTTAAATCAAATTGTATGACACTCACCCAGCCTCATTTCACCTGTACTCTATTCAAAACAGGAACCTCAACTGTTTTATAATGCAGTCTTACATTCTCAGGTATTTGCTTTTTCTACCAGTGCTGCTAGCACTGACTCCATTTGTCTGCAACAGTCTGGTTCATGCAGATTTATTATATGCATACATGCATACATACATGCAAATATATGAGACATGGGCAATAGTTCTTCTAGACTGCCAATATCCCATCGCAATTATTCCCATAATAAGTGTCCCAGTTTATTTTAAAGATATCTAAACTAGTGCTGAGTTTAATATAATTTGGTAGTCTACTCCATGCATCAGCTACTCTCTCAGAGAACTGATTAGTACACTTCTCATTCCTATAGAATCTTTTGAATTAATTGGCTGATTATTATATGTCTAAAAGAGTGGTTCGTGTACACAATACCTGCAATGTGGGCAGCAACTCAGTTCAACGTTGCATGCTGTCCATGTGGGAGAATTTGCTCAGCCATCTCACATAAAAGGAGCCTGCAGTGATTTGTTTCATTCAGGGTATCCAGACATGATACCGTCCTATGAACATTTTGCTCTTAGCTGCACTGGGATAAGCAGTTCAGTATTTTTTTTTAATTAATTAAAAAAAATAAAGTGTTAAATGGAGAAAATACTCAACATGAAGCCCTCCAGCCCTGAGCACTTCTACTGACAAGTACCACTTCAGAGACTTCAGTTCATACCTGTGTGGACACATGCCATATTAGACAGTGCATGATTGTCCTCACTTTGCTTAGCAAACAACTACAGATATATGCATACATATGTACACAGACGTACACACACATAAACACACACACACACACATATATATGTATATATATATATATATATATATATATATATATATATATATATATATACGTATACTTCCCATGCTTTGGAACAAGATCCCAATCTACATTAGGCAGAGCTCCTCGCTAACACTCTTCAAAAAAACCTTGACGAGTGGATGGGAAACAGAAGGTTTACCTTGGGGATCACTTCAGTGGCTCTGCTGGACAGAGGCACAGGGAACTAATCAAAGGGGACAGCGAAAGCCAACACATTCTGGCTAGGCTTATAAATGAATTTGGGCAGATAACCTAGTACCCACCTATGAACCTATGAACCTATATATATACACACACACACACACACACACACACACACACATGCATACACATATGCACAGACACACACACACACACACACACACACATATATATATATATATATATATATATATATATATATATATATATATATATATATATATGGGGTCTACTTCAGAACAACGAAACCTCAAACCACCGAGACCAAAATAACGAAACCCCACAACACCGAAAACCACGTAAGTATAACACACACAAAAAACATACACAAATACATACACAACTGCTCCAAACTACCAACCGCACCACCCAACACTACAAATAGGCAGGAGGGCAAGCCCCCCTGCACCCCCCATGTGGGGGGCTGCGGCCCCACAACCCCCTACTTTAATATTCTAACTCCGAGATCGCACAGACAGACACACAAGGCAAACTCACACCCACACACTACAGTCCAACACACACACACACACCACAGTCACAACACACACTTATACACAGAACTACCCCTCACAAATACATTTACACATGCATACTCACCCACAGCAGAACACCAAAAGCACTAAATCAAAATCCCGTAACACCGGGATTTTGAATTTTGCACTTTTCAGTGTTCTGCAGTTTCGTTGTTTTGATCTCCTTGAAAACACTTTTGATGTTCTAGTCTTTCGGTGTTTTGAAGCAGACCCATATAAATATATATATATATATATATATATATATATATATATATATATATATATATATATATATACTACACATACACACACATGCATACATGCATATGTATATATATATATATATATATATATATATATATATATATATATCTTTCTATATATATATATATATATATATATATATATATATATATATATATGTATATATATATGTATACACACACATATGCATACACATGCACACTCATACACACACACACACACACACACACACACACACACACACACACACACACACACACAAATGACGCATACCATCACTATGATGGGGCAGAAAATAGGCATGGTGCCATGGCCTTCTGTAGCTGCCTTTTATTCTTCTCAGGTGCTTATGGTACAGTGAATTTACCCTAGTTTTGGTATTACAAACATTGGAAATGCTTAGTGCCGTTTGCTAATTAAAATTGTACATAAGAACAATACTGAAAAAAAATTCCAAGCAGAAGCTAGCAATGTTTCTGATACAAGAAGGAGGAAAAATATTTCATTCACAGAAAAACAAAGTAATGACACATGGGAAAAGAAGGCAAAATATGAAACATGGCAGTTCTTTCTTAGACCTGGTACATATCCATTTACTATATTTTTATATCACTCATTGCAGTGACAGTAAGAAATGATGTTCTGGCATGCATTAAATAGGATTTGATGGATTATTATGGGGTTACACCAGTATTGCTATATTTTTATCAAGCTGTGAGAGGCATGGACATAAATATATAACACAGAACCTCATTGTTATGATAGTGCATGTGTGAACAGAATACTAATTCACGATTTATAGCTGGAGACTGGACCTTTGAGTCCTGACACTGTGTCAAACATAATTCTGTAGTATTCCATGTGCAAAATTAAAAATTGTTTTAGAAAAATGCCTATATTTTATTAAAAACTATTTTAGAAAAATGCCTACATCTTATTGAAAGCTGTTTTAGAAAAACGCCTACATCTTATTGAAAGCTGTTTTAGAAAAACGCCTATATCTGGTGGAAAGATTTAAAGGAGGCAAGACAAGTGCTTATTACTCTTTCTCTTATTTGTTAGTAAAGAAAGACGAAATGCGAAAGAAGACAGCAGTCATTTTAAACTCCTTAAAGCATATCAGTTGTTTATAAATAAAGATGTTTTTCAAGAAGACTTTGGGCAGAGATGCGCACTTCATGCACAATCTATTCTTCTGGGACTTTTTCTGATGTGACTGTGAAACCCCAAAAGCAGAATATTTGCTGATGGTTAGACGACGAATAAGCAAAGGATAATAAAAATGTGAGAATCAGAAAGTGAAATGACAGAAGGACAAAGACCTGCATCAACAAGTATAAATGAGAGTAATAGCATTAAACTACCATGGTCAGAAAAATGTGAAGTACCCTGAATGCAAATTCAGATCTTTATGATGAAATCTGGAATATGTCGAGATTTAGCCAATCAAAGAAGCAAGCTTAAATCAATTAAGGGAGTGGGATGTTAGTTTTCTACAAATAAACTGTTGAGGAGTGAGAGGCTTTACAAGTAGATTACATTAAGGATAATGTCTATGCCATAGGCAAATAAGAGGTGTGTGTGTGTGTGTGTGTGTGTGTGTGTGTGTGTGTGTGTGTGTGTGTGTGGTGGGGTGTGGATGTGTGTCTGTGTTTCTGTGTGAGTATGTGATTTGGTGTGTACCTGTCTGATTGCTGTGGCAGAAAAGAGAATTGTCACGAGGCCTCAAAAAAGCTCAGTGTCATCTATCTGTGCTTAACATATCATGCCCGCTGTCATGTAGACAGGAGTGTCATGTAGGAGATGGTTAAGATATGTTGTCCTCATATACAGGCCCAAGGATTACTTATCCCTGTGTACACAAAGGTATGCTTGGCTTTGAGAGTTCTAGTTACAAGGACCTTTCAATGACCGACAGGAGGCACAGTGGGTAAAACACAGGTTTCTACCTCAGGGATACTGCATCAGTTCTTTGATGGCATTCCACATCATGTGAGGGCATATATGGGACTTCCGTATAACACAGAGAAGACAGCCAATACCATGAAAGCTTTTTATGCCATGGACAATTTCCTAGAGGTACTAGGAGCTATAGACTGCACCCATATTTCAATAAAGTCCCCATATGGTGAGTAGGGAAGAAATTATATCAACTGCAAGGTATTCCACTCTGTCAACTGCCAGGTTATCTGTAATGCATTGGATAAATTATACAATGTGTCTGCAGACTACACAGGCAGTGCCTATGTCAATGGTTGTGTGGGGTGATTTTGTACAGGGACATCTTATTGGTGATGCTTGACATACCCTGGTGCCATAGTTAATGACACGAATCAGAAACTCCAGGCCATGGCAGATAAGGGCTACAACAATGCCTGTCACAAATCTGTGTAATTGTTAACTGTTGAATGTGTGGCTGGCTTTCTGAATGCCCAAATCTGATATCTAAATATATCTGGCTATGATTGCAATATGACTCTGACACATGAAGTAAGATATCTGCAGTCTGTGTAGTGTTATACAGCATCATTATAAGCAGATAGTTACAGTAAGGCAGTAACCTTTGGGAGGAAGAAGTCACAGACTAAGAACTGTATAAAGTGCCTTATGTGGATCCTGTGGAGGAGCCACCTACAGGGGAGGAGCCTGAGAAGGAGGAGGTGCCTGATGAGGAGCCTGTGGAGAAGATGGCTACAGAGGAGAAGCCTGTGAGGGAGGAGATTCCTGATGAGGAGCCTGTGAAGGAGATGGCTGCAGGGCAGGAGCCTGTGAAGGAGGACGTGCTTGATGAGGAGATGACTATGAGACAGTCATATGCTAGATGGAGGCAGGTACAATATGCTGTGGCAATGGCTAGGTGTCAGCATCTTGTTCATAACTATGGTCCAGAATAAGCAGTTATGTAGACCATTAAAACAATGCATGGACAAATTCACCCAGGCAGTATATTGACCACAATGTGCATCAGACATAGGCCACCCAAATAACCAGTTAAAGAGGATAGAGCACAATTATCATGGTGTGATGGAATTAGTGTCGTGTCATCAATGGGCAAGTGAGTGGGTGTGTGTGTGTGTGGGGGGGGTGAGTTTGAACAATATTTTGTGATGTGTGTGCATCAAACATTTGTTGGTGGGTTAGGAGAGAGGGGTAGACTATCCAGGGAGTGTGTGCTCCCACTATTGCTGTATGTATGCATGCATATATGAAGGTAGGCCTTGTGGAATTCTGAATAAGTATGTGCTGGCACACTAAGAGTGTCTAAAGGACAAGTGTAGGGTACTCACAGGACAAGTGTGTAGACTAGGTACGTCCAAGTCCATGAGACTGCCCTTTCCTTGGGGGGTCACAGGCATGATTCAGAGCATGCAGAGAGCATGGAGTGTTCAATAAACACAAGCAATGATCCATGCCATTAGTGGAATTCAAAGACATTCCTCACCTGCACAGATGCCCACATTGTAATGTACTTTCCTCAGCACTGGATAGCAAAGTGGAAGTGGTGCACAATGTATGTGTGACCGTGAATTCCCTTTCTACAGAGGCCTGGTTCACAAGAGATGGTGGTGAACCTGACATTTGAAGTGCATCAATCAGGATTTCTGGTCCCACAAAGACACCTGCTACATGCAAACTCCTTTATGTCCATAATGCTCACTATGTGGCACATGCACTCCTGGTGACCACAACACAAACTATGTGCTCCTCTATCAGCTCAGCAAAGACAGTGATGATATCAGCTTGTCCCATATTATTGGCTTGCAGATATGGAGGGCTGTCAGGTGGTGGACAGTATGTAAGGCATGCTTGGTCACCTGCTTAACATCTGCCTATGTCTTCCACTTGCTCAGTGAAGCTTGCAGGAATGCTTGTCAGCCACATGTTTTCTTATATGGTGCTCACTCACCTATGTGCATTCACATGACCTCCAATGAAGCATATTAAGCATGAGTGGGTAGACTGTGGACCCACTGGGGACATGGAGAAATCTATTTACTTTGTTTAGCCTATAGAAGAACTAAAGGGAGAGAAAGCAATTAGTTAGACATTAGGTAATTAGTAGACACATTTCATGCCTGTGTTCACACCCTAACATCATGAAGAAAACATGTTATTAACGTATGCACTAAGCAATGTTTGCACCCTAACTAGTCATGCTAGCAAGCTTTCCAATGTTGCACATCACATGCAGCACAAGTCAACATGAACCACTCTGAGAGGGCTACCATAGTTCTCTGCATTGTGTCCTGGTAATTGTCCACATCTTCCAAGAATATTAATGGCAAGTGGTGCAGCAAAGAGACAAAGATCTATCTGCATCTATCAGGAGTGCCTGGCTGGGGACTCATTTGTGGGTTCCCAATATAAATGGATACCTGGATCAGACTTGGTAAGGCAGTGTCTAATGCCATAGGCTACCCCACTCTTATGAGCAGAACTGCGACCACTACAGTGACCAGGGGTGCCATCATCCTGACCTTGTTAGCTAGAGGGAGGAAGAGTTCAGAGTAAAGGGACCTGAGATGTATTATAAGTGCTTATAATAGTTGTCAGTTCTTGAAATTGTATTGTACTTTATACCTTCTAATATTGGATATCTAATTTAAGTTTTATTTATGCCTACTGCTTTTCTTTTGTAACTCAGGAGGCTATTATGGAGACCAACTTCTTTTATTAGAGACTGGGATAGCATTCCAGGTGAAGGGGTGTGTACTGATAATTCTTAGTATAATTTTGAGACTATTCATTATACACCCACGAGTGTGTGTGCACAGTGCCAGAATGTGTCCCTCCAGAGGTGATACTGTTTAGTTACATTATTGCCTGTTTCATATATATACATGCATACATACGTATACACATACATACATGCATACATACGTATACACATATATACATGCATACATACATATACACATGCAAATATTTTAGGCAATGGCAATAATGCCCTTTCAGTCTGCCAATATACCATAACAGTTATTCCTATAATGAGTGTCCAGCTTGTGCTTAAATATCTAAGCTAGTGCTTGCTTTAATATGTATCAGCCCTCCTCTGTCAGTTTTTGTCTGTTTTATATTTGTTGGTGTAACCCTGATTCTAAACCTTACCTTCTTTTTATCTTTTGTCTTGAAAAAAGAAAAAAACGAGAGTCAGTTCCAGGCAAAAATGTAATATACTCGTCCACCATCTCCACGGTCCCAGTCTTACCTTCCCTGTTTCCCTTGTGTGTGTTCCTCTGCTTGCAGTACCCATGTCTTTTTCCTACTTTCTTATACACCCATTTCCATTTCATTTAATCATCAAAAGATAGATTTAAATAATGCTGTCAGCCTTTTAACTTGTCTTGCAAGCTTTTTTGTAGCATTGCTAAGCAATGCATGTGTACATTAAGTCATGCATAATTGTAATTTGCTTACTGCCTTCCCCTGCATCCAACCTAGATACAGTTGTGGTACTCGCTTTTCTATGTGGGCATGTGGGTTTCTAGTTAACAGTGAAACAGGCCATGAAATTCCACCTTGTTAATTGATAATTGCCTTCTGGTTGCATTTCACTCTCAGCCATACCTATAAGAGCTTCCCCAAACTGAGCTCCTTATGCATGTGAATCACAAAGAATGTGTTCTGTGTTCCCATTTTATATGTATATATGCATGTACACCCTTGTATGCACACACACACACACACACACACACACACACACACACACACACACACACACATTATATATAGTAAGCATGTGCCTTTTGAGTGTGCCAATGCCCTTAAGGTGTTTTTTTTTAACATTTTAAATTTATAAAATTTTCAGTGTCTATCTTCTATTTACAAGACTGGACATACTAAAGATACTAAGGTCCAGTAGTCTGATTTGTATGGCTTTTGATAATGACTAAATTACATAATACAAGTGATTCTGAAAGCATTTATTTAATCGCCTAGAAGAATCATGGAGATCCAGCTGTTTCATAGATATTGGCTAAGTGTAAGAAAGCAAACTTATTCTCAGTAAGCAGACGTGGCAAGTACACAATGCATGTTATGTAAGGTCACATGACGTTCTTACCTTTTCTGAGCTGAATCCATCACTGTGTAAACATCTGTCAATGTGCAGCCTCGTAAATGTTTTATCTTAGAAATGCATTAATCTTTTTTTTTTTATTTTTATTTTATTATATCTGATAATCGAGTAGGCGGTCTGATCCTTGGAACCTTTCCAGGTACAACTATGGCTAATAGATTACAATTGTAGTAACAGTGTAAAACAGAGCAGTGGAATAAATATCAAGGCATTCAAGAACTTCAATAATGGTAAACAAATGCTACTTCAAACAAGTTGCAAAACACGTACAGATATGTAGATATTCACATTCTCGAAATTTGGTATACTTAGTGACAATTGCAGCAAAGACTAAAATGTAGAACACTTAACCAGTCTGAACATGGTATTTACAATATGTGCATATAGTAAGCTATTTTGCATCACGTGATAGCAGACGGAGAGAGAAAATGGTAACATTTTTATCTGGCCAACATTGCGAATGACTTTCTTAAAAACAACTTATCAACCAATGTGAGGATCTCTACCCCACACTCCCCAACTATATATACCAACTCTGAGATCACACTACAGTGGTGACTAGGACACATTTATTAATAGCTTTGTTTAGTTTACCTTACTCATCATGGCACTTCCTGGTTGTTGGCCACATATGGCCATTTGATGATATTATTTTCAGAGATAAGCTTGTTCGGTAATTTCCACGTTCTGTGTTTAAAGTTGGATTATTAGCCGTTCAGTGATATTTTAATTTGATGACTAAACATAGACCCAGCTGCTACACCTTGACTTTGTTTCCTTCCAGATTATAGGAATCTTTGGAAATAGAAGGCTATTCAACCACAAGCAATGTATGTCTTGCCAGTAATTATCCCTAGGCTCCAACAACCTTTTCAAGGAGGCAAGATCGCTAAGCCCCAAAGTTTATTTTAGGACTCCCTTTGACTTTTCTAAGCAGTGTTTAAAAGTCAACAAGGATGTGCATTGCTTAACATGGATGTGGAATCTATTTCAGACTGGGTGGGTGGCTCTAGGTAATGAACCTATCTCTTCATTTTGTTTTGTTTATTATCTGATGTAAATTAAGATACTGTTGTTTACAATATATGACATATCAAGTAAGAGGAGGTCTCAGGTAATAGGTCACTGAGGACTCAGAATGCAAGGCACAGGTCTCCCATCACAAAATTATATGGCAGAGAGTAAAGAGTACACTGAATACAGCGTTTCCTGATAAGTAAGATTTCTGAGGCCTGAGATCCTTTTTGTTAGGAACTTCTGTTTTTGAGTTTTTTGTCTTGTGAGATACATTTCAAAGGATGCATTATATTCTATAAGGAGTCTAACCAGGGAAGTGTACTAAAGAGCAGTAACGTCCTTGATTTTGGATGAGATGGGATTAATTGTGAGCTATAGGTTTTCTAACTGTAAACAGTGGTAGTTCAAGTAGGGAAAAAAAGCCAACGTAGCCAAAAGTAAAAAACAAAAACACATTGCTACGTACTGCCTGAAGCTTTTTGCTAACATTGTAATAAATTACACTTCCATAGCCAGCGGTGTTTTTTTTTTGTGTTTTGGGATTTTTTAACTACAGTTGTTAAATGGCGATCAAAGGAAAGGTAATCAATGACCCAGGTGTCCAAATTCCTATCACAGACTCATTGGAAAGTGGGGTGTTATTGATACAGTAGGTGGTAGAAATTTGTTTTCTGAAGAATGTGATACTGCAGTACTTAGCATTTAGTTTAAGTCCTTTTTTCTGCACAAGGAGTTAACATCTGGTAGTTCATTTTGATGAGTATTAGTATCCCTCATTGATTTAACAACTACATCCAGCTTACAGTCATAAGCAAAACTTTGTTAGCCAAATACCTATGCTTTCATTGTTTAGAAGAAAGAAGAAATGTCAAAGAGGAGGCAATGTAGTATAACACCCTGGGGAATGCCAGTGGTCACCTTTTCCCTAAATGAGGAGACATCATCGACCCTAACAGCATGCATTATGTCCTTGGGACAGTTTGCCCTTGGGAGAGTTTGATATTCAGCTTACCACATACAGAAAGATTTTAAGGCCATTAGATTACTTATATGTGGTATGGTGTCAAACACCTTTGCCAGATCCAAGTAGGCAGTCTACATAGTGTAATCACTGTCCATGTATTATGTGACCTTTTCAAAAAACATGCAAGGTTTTAGTTGGAATGACCTACCAGTAGCAAACTCAATTTGTTGAGGATCGAGTCTAACCAAATGTTTAATGTCTTGTTTTTTGAGGTTAGTAATTATGCATTTCTTGGCTTTATAGACAAGGGTAATAAGGCAAATCAGTCTGTATTGACCCAGACCAGTAGTGAGACCACCATTAATTTATTTATTTATTTGCAGTTGGTTTACCAGGATAGTCCATTGGGCCATGATGAACCCGTTTTCAATGGAGTCCTGGGGAGAAAAGCTTCAAAACATTCTAAGTACAGTAGATTATTATTGATAATTATACAATTGTAATAGGTTCGACAAATAATTTCAAATAGTTAACAAACATTCGAAATAATACAGAGTTGTGATGGATCTAACAGATGAAACAGCCTAACAAAGGACTGTTGCAAGGCAATGCAGGAAGTAATTACATATTAGAAAGCATAAATTTAAGAAGTAAAGTCTGATACATTCTTTGCATATACCATAGGAATAATAGAGTATATGTTATGGAAAAATAGAGGAGAGAAATTGCTGGAGTAAACAGGGGAATGAAGGAAGGTGAAGAAAGAAGAAAGAAGAAATTCCAGTGTTAGTTATGAGGGGTGGGAGCAAGAGCATTCCCAGTGGGATGATAGGTAAGAATGAAGAGTTTTTTTGAAAATAAAATGGTTAGTGGTGGTGCGAATGGATGGTGGTAGGGAGTTCTAGAGGCGAGCTGTGCTATAGGATAGAAGGTTTTTGCCTGGGGGATGAGTTGGTTTGTACACTTCTAATAGATTTTGATTGTTTGACCTTAATACTCTATCAGGTAGGTAGATTTTAAAGGCAGAGGAAAGGGACGGGCAGAGGGAGGGGTTGAGAATGAGCTTGTGGGCAAGAGTTAGTTGAGTGTAGGTGAGATGATTGGGTAGTTCAAGCCATTTTAGTTTTTGAAGGGAGGAACAGTGGTGGGTGGAGGACTTATGGCTGGTAGTGAACTTGGAGATTTTGTTGTAGCAAGAGGAGAGTTGTTTTTTTAGAGTGGACTGTAGATTAGTTAGAAGTGGAGCTCCATATAGAAGAGAGGGGATAAGAAAGGAAGTAGAGACAGTGATTTTGGTGGCAGGTGTAAGGTAATGATTTTGTCGGTAGAGCATACCTAGTTTTTGATGGGTTTTTTTGATATTTATTTGTATGTGGGAGTTGAATTTGAGCTGGCTATCGATTTGGACCCCCGAGTAACTTGGTCTCCGTCACCAGTTCTAGAGGTGAGTTATTTTGGTTAGTAATTGAGAATGCATTAATATCGAAGGGAGTGACTTTTGAGGGGGTAAATGCCATTAATTTAGTTTTGGAAGCATTGAGTGCTAGGTGATTTTTTTTCCTCCAATATTCAGTGGTTGAGAAAGCTTCTTGTGTGTGTTTTATGAGTGTGGGGACAGATGTGGCAGAGCAGATAATAGTTGAGTCATCTGCATATTGGATGATGTTTGAGAATGGAATTGATTTGTGGAAATCATTTATAAATATATTGAAGCGAAGGGGACCCAGTATTGAGCCCTGAGGAACTCCGGTAGGGGTATTGAGAAATGGGGAGGAGACCTTTTTCCATTTTACAGCTTGGTATCTATTGGATAAGTAGCTGGAGAACCAGTTCAGAGAGGAGGGAGATAGGTTAAGTTCTGAGAATTTAGTTAAGAGCAGGCTGTGTGAGATAGTATCGAAGGCCTTGGAGAGGTCGAGTAGTAGGGTAGAAACAAGTAGACCAGAGTCACGGGCTTTATTTACAGTTTCAAGGAAGGAGAGGAGGGCTGTCATGGTACTGTGATTTGGTCTGAAACCATGTTGTGTAGGGGTTAGAAGGTTGTTATCTAAGAGATGTGGTAGGAGCTGAAGTTGGGAACACTTTTCTAGGAGTTTAGAAATGGGAGACAGGATAGCTATGGGGCAGAAATTAATGATATTGTTATTGTTACCACATTTATGTAAAGGTATGATAAAGACCTGTTTCCAGATTTGAGGTACTATACATTCTTGGAGAGAGCGGTTGATTAAGATGCTGATGGGGTAGGTAATTGATTCAGCAGCTATGCTGAGAAAGTAAGATGGGATGTTGTCGGGAGCGTTGGTGCATGGTTTCAATTTCAGAAGGAGTTTTTTTATAATAGAAGTGGGAATAGGTTTTAATGAGAATACAGGGGAGTGGGAAGAGGGGGTATTAGGGGATGATGAGGATGATGAGGAAGTTATAGTAGGAGAAGAGGTACAGGGTTGAGAGTTAGTTGATTGGAAAGAGGGAGTGGTAACAGTGCTGGACAAAGTATTGGTAGTGAAGGGTGGGGGTGTATTAGAGAATGTGGAGGTGTCTGAGAATGAAGAGGTTAATTTGGCAATAGATTCAATAAAAAAATAATTAAATTGGGTAGCTAGGTCTAATTCAGTAGCATTGGGGTCTGGGATTGGGGTGCCATGAGGATACATACTTCTCAACCTCTTAGCCAAAGAATCAGGGACAAAGCCAAACATAATGGGGGGAAGAAAAACAAAATAGGGATAGATTTTAAAAATTGGTCTTATCATATAAAGTTGCTAGAGTCACAGGTTTTCTATTAGTATGTACTTTCTGAAAGATAAGAATATCTGTCATTAATTAGTGACTGCATTCTTCAATGATTTACCAGAAAACCTCAAGATTTTTGAGGAACACACTAAAATATGTGACAAAAAATGGACATTCTGTGAAATTCTGGATTAGCAAGAGCCTGCTAACATTATTTATTAGACAACCTGTATACTGTTGGGACCCTATGAAGAGGTGTTTTTGGTCTTGGAGAGTGCTTTGCAGGTATGAGTAATTGAGATGATTGAGGGAGGGAGAGTCAGGGATATTTGGAATGGCGAACAATTGCATCAGGGAGAAATTTGCAACAAACTTATTTGCCAGTATGTTGGCAGTGTCTTTAGGATTGGAGTGGGAGGAGCCATTACAGTTAAGTTCACAGCAGTGATGTGACTTATTCCTTAGCTTTTTAATGTAGCTAAAGAAAGACTTGTAGTTATCCTTAGCTTCAGAAGCTAGCCTGTGTTTATGAGGTGCTTAGATGCCTTCTGTTTTTTGGTGAAGCATTTTATATTCTTTTTGCAATGGAAGTTTCTTGCCTTAAAAGGTAATCTAAGCAGTTTTTTCCTTCTGTTGTATCATTTGTTAAAATCTATTCACCACCAGAGTGGTTTGTTATTGACTTTGACATTGTATTTGGGTCTGGTGGAGTCTTCTCTGTCAATGCATTTATCTACATGACCATGGGTATCCTTGGCACAAGTGGCTGCATATCCTGGGTTTTAACACAGGTGAATTTTGACACTTAATTGTAACTCCTCACTCTTCCTGTCAGAATCTGTATGTAAATATAACAGAACTGTAAATGGCTTCCCTTTTTGAAGTCTCTAAAGAGGGTTGCACTGGTTACGAAGGGCATAGATTTTTCTCAGGGTAAAGGCAACCAGTTGATGGTCCAACTTAACTAAGGAGAGGGCCACACAGGAGAATGGAACTTACCAGGTCTGAGTTGATAACAATTGGATCCAGTATATTACCACTCCTGGTGAGATTTTGGACAATTTGGTCCATGGAATTATCATTAACCCAATCTAAGAAACATTCTGCATAACCAAAATTAGAAGTGTAAGTATTCCAGTCTACAGAGATGGAGTTATTTAGGATTAAAGAATCATAATTTATAGGGGTATTTTCTAGGAATGCCAGGCAGTTTTCATGATTCATTGCAGCCATAAAAGGTGATTGGTAACAGGCTGTGAGATGGACTTTTGACTTACATAGTGTGAACTGGAGTTTAATGAGCTCACTTGGAGGTCAATGGCTATTAATTTGGAAGGGATAAAATCCTTGAGGAACAATGAGCCAACTCTACCATTACGAGTGGACTTTAAGACATGATACCCATGGGTGAGTGCTGTCATTACACTTGAACCATGTCTTAGTGACTACACAAATGTGAACTCATTCTAGATGCAGACGTTCCTCCAAATCTGGCAGTTTATTATTACGATTCCTGGAGTTAAGAAGGGCCCCCATGATATTATCACTTTATGATTGGATTTTTTGGTTAGGTTGTATGTTCAGTAAGTGAACTCTTCCTAAAACATGTACAATGGTGGCAGCAAAATCTTTGGCAAGTATGCAAAAGTACTTGAATATGACATGCTGGCCATTTCTTCCAAAGCATGTAGGATTGTTGATAATTTCTTCCCAGTGAAATACATACTGGACCCCTTTATAATCACACCAGCTACTTAGCAGATTGTTAAATGTAATTATTGTTTCTTTACTCTAGGGATCATTCTAGGTGAGAGAAGGATACCACCCAACACCAGTGTCATATCTTTGAATGAAGCATGTGAGGCCAAGTTCCAGCAAGTCCTTCTGCATGTCTTTCATGGGTTTTTGTGACTCACCATTAACTCCAGCATGGGCTATGATTGTGTCATAGTCATATTTACTAGAGGAGCGGGTCCTAAGGGCCCCCTGATATGTCAGCAATTCTGGCTCCTGACAGACTAATTATAACCCTGCTCTTGTTCAGCCCTATGAACATGGAGTCAATGTATCTAACTGTACTGTCATCAATTAGGAGGATGTTTCTAGAAGCTGATTTATTCTTATTAGACAGTGGGGTGTTATGTCGTTGGTTTCATGTTGATGAGGGGGTACATGGAGAAGTATTGGATTCATTGATGCCTACTATTAAGATTTCTGTGAAGCTTTGATAGTAATTTTTTATGGCATCAGTGTATGACAGTTTAGTGCTGTTAGTATGAGGAGGCTGTGTTTGCATGGGTGACGGTAAAACAGTCTGATGCTCACTGCATGCATGAAATTTCAAGGCTTTAGCTATGAGTCATTGACAATCTTCTTCTTGTCTCACTGTTTATCAAAAGTTAAATACCAAATATAGCAAGCTGAAAAGTTTAGAATAATACAAACAATCTTTTTTTTCTGGGGAGGAGGAATCAAGCACTCCACATCTCCCAAAATTATATGTACTATCTGCACAGCTACAGCACAGTAAAGAAAAATGAAAAAATACTCTGAAAATCACAGTGCTGGCAAGCACAATATAGTACAATACATTGCAGTGAAACTCACTGCAGCATTGAATTCTCACATTTAAGCCATACAATCACCAGTGCAGCGATCATCTGTAACTATGTCAATTTCAAGAGGACTACCTCCAGGTTAGTCGCACCTTTCGCAGATGGGTATCGGTTAAGTTATGTAAGAGTTCATTTTCAGTAAGCATAAGGCAGTAATTACAAGGCCTTAGGATAATATGTGCTACAAGGCTGGCAATAGAAAGGGAGGTAGTCTGCTGTCTATCCCTGCTGTCCAGTAATATTTCATTTTTTATAGAGACTTGGAGGGGGCCAGAATTAAAGAAAATAAACAGTCACATGGGATATGTAGGAAAAAGCAATGGGCATACGCTTGCAGCTGATAACAGATGCATGTAGGTCTGCATAAACATGTACAGCCCAGTTCAGACTAGAGAGAGTCACACACAATGTGAAGGAAGGTAGATTTTTGCAGGAAAGACTTAAGGAAAAATGTACTTGAGCAAAGTAACTGCTATCCTAGTACAACTATCATGCGATTGCAATATAGCAAATAGCAAACAAATAAAAGACCAATAAAAAGCATATATAAATTCAACCAATTAATGCCAAGCTAGCTAGAACTAGCAGCAATTAATGTACTCTCAGTACAAGAACCACTAATAGGTTCATAGGTTCATAGGTAAGTACTAGGCTATCTGCCCATAGGCATTTATAAGCCTAGCCACAGAGTGATGGCTTTCGCCTCCCCATTAGATTAGTAACCTGGGCCTCTGTCAACAGGGCTCCTGAAGTGATCCCAGGGTAGAACTTACGATTACCCATCCACTCATCAAGATTTCTCTTGAAGAGGGTCGGAGAGGAGCTCTGTCGAATATGGATTGGGATTCTATTCCAGAGTGAGGGGAGTCGCTGGGACAAGAATCTATCCCTCCAGCGTGTCCTGTTTATTGTTGTACATAGGTTCAAGTTGCTAGAACGAGTGGTTCTGAGGGATCTCATTTTTTTGAGGTGAAGCATGTCCATTAGTTCAGGGTTTGACATGGCCCTATAGGTCAGGCATAAGTCACCTCTGAGCAGATGGTAAGTGACTGAGAAGAGCTGGAGCTTTTTTAGTCGTGCTTCATAGGGTAATTGTTTAAGGCTCTTAATCCTCTTAGTGAGGTACTTCTGTGGTCTTTCTAGTTGTTGCAGGTGTCTAGCGAGGTACATCCCAAATGGGGCATTGTACTCTATTATGGGCCTAATGAGTGAGGAGTAAAGGGACACAATCACCTCCTTGGATCTGGATGAGAAACCCTTTGTGATCAGGTGTGCCACATAGAAGGATTTCCTGACCATTTTGGCTATGTGGTTATCAAAGGAGAGCATGCTATCTACTTGGGTACCCAGGTCCCTAATTACTTCTTCTGTACTTAGTGGATTCCCATATATGTGGTAGTTTGTAGGTACTTTGTTTTTCCCAAATGGGATTACTATGCATTTTTTGGCATTTAGCTTGAGGCCGTGACTTTGACACCAGGTGTTTGTCTCTGTGAGACCCTTTTGCAGGATGTCTGTGTCATCTGGAGAGTCAATTATTGCACCCAATTTACAGTCATCTGTGAACTTGGTTAGCCACAGTCCCTCTGCCTTTGCCTGTACTTCGGAGAAATATATACCGACCAGGAGGGGTCCCAGGACTGAGCCCTGTGGGACTCCGCTTGTGACTGGTTTAGAGTCAGACATGGCGCATGCCACTCTTACCGTGTGGGTTCTGTCTGAGAGACAATTGGCAACCCATCTCGTGACATAGTGGTTGATATTTAAGCTGGTGAGGTTGTCTATGATTCCTGAGTGTGGGATGGTGTTGAATGCCTTAGCGAGGTCCAGATATGCTGTGTGGACCACCTTCCCTTCATCTACGGCCTTGGTGACTGTTTCAAAGAAGTCGACCAAGTTCAGGAGGCAAGATCTGCCTTTAACAAAGCTGAACTGGGTGAGGTCCAGTGTCTGGAGGTTCCCAATGTCCCTGTTAATGAGCTCCATGATAATGCGTTCCATGGCTTTGCAGACCAAGCTAGTCAAGCTTATAGGGCGATAGTTCCCAGGGTCAGTTGTGGCACCACCTTTGTGGTGACTGTTGCTGTATGCCATTCTTTGGGTACATAGCCTGTGGAGAGGCTGAGTTTGAATAGTGATTTGAGATGGGGGGTTAGTTCATTTTGAAGCTCGTGTAAGACACAACCTGGGATAGCATCTGGTCCCATTGATGCTGTGTTTTTGGCCTTTGTAAATGCTGTCTTTACTTGTGTGTCTGTGATATCTGGAGTGCCACATTCTTCTGTGATGGGTGCTAGCCCCTTTGGTGGAGAGGGGGGGGGGTGAAGTTTGTACTGAACCTGTCAGCCAGGATGTTGGCAATGTCGGTTGGTTTAGTGTATTTATGGCCATTATGCACTAGCTCAGAACATATCTGAGAGTTTGCCCCTAGACTCTTGACATAGTTAAAGAAGGCCTTGTGGTTATCCTTAGAGTCATTGGCTATTTTTCTTTTGAAGTTGGCCTTGGATGATTTAATGAGGGAGCACAGTTTTTTACTGATGTTAATCAGAGATGCCTTCTTATTTTGGGATTTTGTTCTATGTTGCAGGAGCTTCCTCCTTCTGTTGTAAAGTTTATTTATGGCCGGGGTCCACCAGACTGGCTTCCTCTTTTTTGAGGAGATGGTCTTGGTTTTACTTGGGATGGCTCGGTCCATGCATTCTTGAAGGTGTTCATAGAATGCACTTGTAAAGGATTCTGCCGATGGGTCATCATTTTCCATTTGATTGGGAGCTTTGAAACTTCCCACCTCAGTCTTGAGGAGTGTGAAATTGGCTTTAGAGAAGTTTTTTACCTTGATTTCCTTGACTGGGGGGGGGGGTCGGGATGTGGATGTCCAGTGTGATTAGTTTGTGATATGATCTTACCAATGACGAGTTTACCTCAGATGTGGAACATAGGTTCCCCATGTTGGTGATGACCAGGTCCAGTATGTTGTCACCTCTTGTGGGAGTGGTGACCAGCTGTTCAAGGGCGTTTGAGTTTATAAACTTAAGGAAGCATTGGGCTAGGGCGTTTGAGCTTGAGTAGTTTTCCCAGTCAATGTTTGGATAGTTGAAGTCACCCAGTAGCATGGTGTTGGGTAGAATCTTCATACTTTCTAATGTTCTCAGGAATGCTGCGTGAGGGTCCTGAGACAAGGTGGGAGATCTGTAGCAAACTATAAATTGAACAGTCAATTTACCCGCTGTCAATTGCACTTGGATGGTCTCAGATTCCACGTGCTGTGCTACTAACCTGGAGGTGTGGGTGTTCTTGATGAATATGGACACACCCCCTTCTTTTGTGTTCCAGTCCTGGTTTGGGGACCTAAAGGTATGGTAGGAGTTATAGCCTGGTAGTGCTGGGGTGCTCTCTGGAGCCTTGAACCAGGTTTCTGTCACTGCACATACGTCAATTTCTTCCATACTAAGGAGAGCCTTGAGTGCATGCATTTTGAGGTTTAGACTTCTGGCGTTGAGTAGCATTACTCTCAGTTTTTGTTTATTATTGTTGTTTATGAAGGCGGGTTTGTCTTTTGAGCCTTGCCTAAAAAAGGCAGTATTGGGGCGGCAAGAGTCTTGGCCAGTATTCAAAAGCCCAGGGGCGACAGGTGCAAGCCGTCTCTGGCAAAGCAACGTGGCTTGTCAAGCATGTCGTCCCAGGCTGACAAGTACTGGATCCCCATTTGAATGACACCAGTAGTTTAACCAATTGTTGAAACTGATAATGTTTCATGATCACTCCCACACCAGGCCAGAAACAAGCCAATTATAAACAGTGAAATATGATTTAAATATAAAAAAGTAGGCAAAACAGATTAAATGAGCCACAAGAGCAATGCAATTATGCAGTACAAAAATGCAAAAAAAAGAAAAAAAATTCCGGAGTGATTTTCAATATAACAAATGTTCACCATACCTTTTCAACTTTTCAACTTGAAGCAGACAAGTACAGTTCTCCAGAATGTTTCTTAAATAACAAAAAGAGGGCTCATCTAAGTTCTGTATATAGCAGAACCAATTAATGTAGTGCCACTTACAGAACCACTAATATCTTAAGATGACCCACAGAAGATCAGAAACAAGATGATTACAAAGAATATGAAATGCAAATTCCCATACATTTATGCATGAATACCTGAAATGTACAAATGCATAACGTACATCCTCTTACTGTTAAGAGGAAATCTCTGCATGTAATTAACTCCTCACTCTTCTTGACAATATCAGTTTTTAAATGTTACACTATTTAGATATATTATTTATTTATTTTTTGCATTTGTTTAACATAAATGTTTGATTTGGCAGTGACCAAAATCACCCCTTTTCAGCAGAGGCCCAAGGAGAAAAGTTCCACAAAATTATAAAAGCAAAGCATTGAGTTGATTTTACATGGTGAATAGAAGAAGATTAGAAGAAAAAAACACACTATATACAGCAGCAGGAGAAACATGGTTAAATAATGCAGAGAAAACATGGTTTATCACAATATTTCCCGGCATTAATTGGCTAGGTAAGTAACAAAATAGAATTTGTGTAATTGTAATTTATTTTGTTGATGGACAAAGTAATTAGTAGAGGAAGAAAGGTCAGTTTGAGGTGTATCAGTAACAAGCCAAGTTAGAGTGGTGTAGACTCAGTAAAGTTTTGAAATCTGTTATATGAACTGTTTGTCTGCTGGGTAAAGGGATGGAATTTTGGGCTTGTGAGATGTAGGAGGAGTGTAGGTAATGGCCTGCTGAATTCTTTGGTTTGGATAATGGCAGCAACAGTTTATCAGATGAACAAAGGGGTTTGCCTGGAGAGCAAGTCTGAACGACATTTTGTAAGCTGTGAATTTCTCAGGTTAGTATATCACTTTATGGGTGGTCACTAGCTGAGTGTGGATTAATGACTGTCTGAGTTTCAGTAATTTAAGTTGTTTGAGGCTATACAGTGGTGGATCCTGTATCTATGGTTGGTGGAGAACTTTGCTACTTTATTGTAGCACTGCTCCTGTGAGGATAGGGTGGTAGAGAGGAGGTTGTATTCAACTGGAGCTGCATAAGGGAGAATAGGGAGTAGGAAGGCTGTTACTATAGCAGTTCTGATCTTATTGATTAGAAATGGTTCGGATCTGTGCAGGGGTATAGCAATCAAATTCCATTTTGTACTCACAAGCTCTTAGTGCTATTCCCCCCCCCCCCCAGACGTCTGGCACTTAAAAATGGACACATCTCTCAAAATGCTGTTCCCCCAAGCACTTAATAAGTGTAAGTAACATTTCCAGCTGTCCCCCCTAAAACTATTAAAAATATTATTATTAGATTAGCAATATTGTACCTGTTAAAGGCATTCACTTAGACAGTTATAAATATAAGCAGTAGAGTTGTTGCAGCAAGAGGCACTCTGGTTCGATTCTCGGCTGGGGTGCCTTCTGTGCAGGAGTCTGCATGTCTTCTCGGCAGGGGTGCCTTCTGTGTAGGAGTCTGCATGTCCTCCTTGCGTTTGTGTGGGTTTTCTCCAGGTGCTCCGGTTTCCTTCCACATTTCAAAGACATGCGTCTGGAGCATTTCTCCCCGGACCTCCGCTGACAATTGGCTTTGTTTCAAGTTGTACTTTCCGGGTAAACAAATTTTAAATAAAAATAAAATAAAAAAAATAAATAATATCACTTAAAAAAGTCATGTTAATGTGATGCTCAGGAAAAAAATGTACTCAGTAGAGTACAGAAAGTATGCCTAGCTATACCCTTGCATCTATAAAGGGAACCCAGTTTCATGTGAGTTTTTATGACCTGTTTTATGTGAATATCAAACACTACTTTTTCATCAGTTGTGACTCCCAAGAGCTTGGTGTGTGTAATCAGTTCAATTTCAGTACTGGTGTATAAATGGATTGTGAAAAGGTGTTTTTTATCATGTAATGGTTTAGGGGTGAAAATGATTAGCTTTGTTTTCTTTGGGTTTAGTAGGAGTTGACATTCTGATATCATATCTCAACTGTCTAGATTTTTGCATAATGTCCAGATTTTCTCCTCATATTTTTGGCTCTGTTCCTTGTAAACTTTGTGATTTTCTGGCAAATCACTGAGATTGAAGTCACTAAATAATGATTTGAGTTTCAGACTTCATATCATTCAGAAAATGTATGATAACACAAATACTGTTATTCTAGCAACTTTCCAAGTTAATAAGAGCAATATTTAAACTATATCTTGATTTTTGGGCATTTGTCCCTCCATTATTTTAGGCTTTGTCCTGATTTCTTTTACTAACAGGTTGATAGCTATGCTGATAGTGATGCGTCAGCTGTGGAAAAGGATTCTTGTGTATATTGCCTGAGTTTATGTAAGCATTTGGTAGAGCAGATGAGGGTTGAGTCATCTGTATATTGGTTGATGCATGCATGCCTAGTTGCAGTGTGCATGTCATTTGTAAAAATGTTAAATATCAGAGAACCCAGAATGGATCCTTGGGGGACTCTGACAGTGGCTTGGAGAAATGGGGAATATTCGTTTTGCCATTTAACTGCTTGGACCCTGTCTGACAGCTGCTGAGCCAGGTGCTTGCTGATGGTGCTAGTCCTGGTGCAGTCAGTCTTTGTAGGAGTTTGGCATGCCTAGAAAGAGGATAGATACTAACCTTCCAGCATTTCTGTTCTAATTAACTGTTATGATGAAGTTAATAAGGGCAGTTAAGGTCCTGTTGAGGGGACAGAAACTATCTTAGGTTTAGAATAGTAGGTTATTGTCATTAATACAAGAAGATAGTTGTTTTTGTATGCATTTTTCTAGTACTTTTGAGAGGAGAGATAGGATTGCTGTTGGCCGATAATTGGTAATATCAGTTAAACTACCACCTTTGTAAATGGGTAGCATATAGGAATTTTTCTAGAGACCATGGAAATAGCATTCAGCAAGGGAATGGTTGATTAGTATGGAGACAGGATATGCTATATCATCAGATGGTAGTTTGAGATATTCTGCTGGAATGTTGTCAGGTGCATGGGGATGGGTTTTAGTTTGAGTAGTTTTTTTGAGGATAGACAAGGGCACATGTTGAAAGGAGAAGGTTTTCTGGTTTGGTAGTCTTTCAGGTGTTAGTGATGGAAGGGGAATTGATATGGAGGTTGAGATGCAGATAAGTGAGGTTACAGATTTGATAAAGTGGGTATTGAATTGAGTAGCAGTGTTGTTATTTTATTGTTTTAGGACTGGGTTGGGTTGCGTAGCTTGACCAGGATATAGTAGGTGGTTTATTGCTAACAAGAATGCTTTTGAGTTGTGACAGTTATTCTCTTGCACCTTGGAATGCAAGATTTGTTTGTCATGTTGAATCGCATCAAATATTCTGTTTGGTAACTGTGCATTGCACCTGGGTTGCTGCTGAAAATAGTCATTTGACCAGCCACCTACTTGGATAATAAATAAATAAATAAATAAATACCCTTTTTATTACTTCACGTATACTGTTTCTGCCCTATAGCCTGAAAAAACAAGGGTTTCCAGACCTGCATAAGATGCCCCAGACAGTCATGGCAACTGTCAATGAAAAGACAGAACAATCTTTTTTTTTGTTGTTTTAGAATGTAAGGTCTTTTAGGCATACCATTACTTGATCTGATTTCTTTATCCTATTGTACTGCTTGTTCGCTTTTACTTGATATATCATTTCTTATACTTTCTGTGCACTTTTTGCTATTATTACTTCTTTCTTGTTAAATCTATATTGTTCTGCAGATTTTTCATGATCACATGCATTCATTATTTTGGATTTTTTGAAATGAATTTACAGTGCTGTGTTTTCAACCATTCCTCCATTTTTTTCAACTCCACCTTGATTCATTCTATGCCTACAACAATATTTTATGAGTTGTATCATCAGAAAAATTCTGACTTTGAATGCCAGACCTCGTATGATGGTAGCTGAAGAAACACTGAAATAGCCTTATCCTAGATCTGGTCCTTGTTTGGCCTCACTGGTCACCATCATTTAACTGAATGGACTCCAGATACTATTAAGAAACACTTTTATTAAATTTGCTATTTAAGATTCACAAATACTGACACATACCTGGAAACAAAAAATTGTCAGCTGCATAAATATATAAGCCAATATAATTTGCAGGCATACTAAAGCATTATCACTAAGACAGTCAGAAGTTACACTGAGTAACTAACTAACTGACTGTCTAAATAATTTATTTATTTATTTAATTTTATTTTATTTTATATTTGTTGACTGGGATAGTCTGACTGGCTCCAATTGTACATACAGAAAAACATTAAAACAATTGTAGTCTATCATAGTTCAAGCTTATATGACTAAATAAATAAATAAATAATATTATTTTATCAGAGCCATAGGCAGCTTTAATATTAAAGTGGGATACAGGAAACCACCTCTAAAAATACATTTCACATGCCTCAATACATGATGGAAGTACCGCTTTAATTGGACCATTACCTTGTATGGATTCAGCAGGCTAGGATAGTAGCACACCATGGTTATTTTTTGAAAGAAACATTATTATTCCTCAGACAAATACACAAGTGCACACAATATGATATTTCAATAAAAGAGCAATATGAGCTCAGTGATAGACTTTGCATCTTTTACCACCTACTGGGTATTATTTAACTCCACTCTAGCGGAGCTAAGGCAGTTTGCACTGTACCTTCCAATGGGTGGAGCCTAAGCCTTTTAACAGAATTATATTACCTCTGGAGCCATATGGGTTATGAAAGCAGTATAAATGGCAAACCCTTCAGCACAAACTATTTTTATAGTGGTAGTGTTCTTTATGTTCCATGTCTTAAACTGAATTTTATAAGTCACAATTAACACAGTAACGTTTACATTTGTAATATTTTGTAAACAACTTATAATATCTCAGCAACCACTCAAGTTACACACACTGTCAGCAGCATTTTGTTCATCTAGCTGAGAGCTTTCATATGAGGTTAAGGAGTTCTGTCTGTGTTATGTGATTATTGAAATATTTAGAAAAATGTGAAACTTATATCTATATAAAGTATTATGATAAAAACAACATTTAATATCTCTTTATCTGCACTAGTCAGAGATCAAATATTAATACAGTTGAGTTTGTCATTGTGTAAGCTTTAAGATGAAATCTTTTAAGACCTTGTATATGGCATGGTTGTGGAGTTACTGGTGCAAATATGAAAAATCAATATTTGACACCTGGGGGCGTCAGTAGGAGTTAATTGCAGATGGACCTGGAGGCATCACTTGTATGTAATGAGTTAAGATGAACAGGGATGTGTGAGGTTTACATCAACATACCTCTAGGGATACTCCATTTTGGAAAGGAGCCATGACTAATCATATCAATAGGAATAAAAAAAATGTCATACCCCACATCACTGTTATGTCTAACCCTTTTGTGGTGACAGCTGAATTACTGGATCTTTTCAGATTCCTTTCCTATAATACGACTGACATGTTGGGGTTGGGCTTTAAAACAGTGCAGGCTTTCATATCACCTAACCAGCGCAGATGCAGACGCTCTACTTTGATTTGCTCAGCTAGTTTCTTCTTTTTCTTTCATTTTGTACAGTTCCTAAGGGAGCTTGCGGACTCTCGTCTCTGACATGTACTGTCCTGCTTCTTCATTCCATCTCCAGCCACTCATTTACCTTCAGTGTTATTTATTACAGCTCTGAAAATGTTAACTGTTTTGTGCTGGCCTACTGAGTCCATAGGAATATGTATTGTGAATGCAAGAGTTATGATGGACAAACTAAAGAATCTGGGCTGGCTCACACATATTCAGATCCTGAGATTTATCTTATAAAATGGACTTAAACTTCTGTTTTTGGAGTGTGTCGAAACAAAATCCTCCTTTGCAGTTTCACTTGAAAGTAAGATAAAGATTGCTACATGGATAATAAAACCAATACCCGCACATTTTAATTATTTATTTGTATTAGTTAATCAGATCCGCAGTGGTGCAGCGGTAGCGTTGTTGCCTCACAGCAAGAGGTTCTCCCGTTCAGTTCTCGGCTGGAGTGCGGGGAGTGGCTTCTGTGTGGAGTCTGCATGTCCTCCCTGCGGTTGGCTGGGCATTCAAAAGACATGCGTAAATGAGCGTGCCTTTGTTGAAGGTTGAATGTCGAGCTGGCACCTCAGCATGCATGAAAATCTACTGCCAATCATTAGCAGACTGGAGTTTTGTGGTGGTGACCCCTAGCCGGGAAAAGCCAAAAGACAGCAACATTTGTATTAGTTAACCAAGGTAGACCACTACTCCAACAGGATCTTTTTTAAGGATTAGTGTCATGCAGTAGGCAGATGGTGGCTGAAGGAATCAAACCCTGAATGACATGAAGCAGCTCATTAGAACTTTAATCCTCTGTGTTCACCGCCATGTTTTTGATGAAATGGATGCATTCTGTCATTCTGGAATAGCTAACTAGTTCCACTACGGAGTATGCAAGTAAAGGTAGTCTAGTCATTTTTTACCCTGCTAATTCGCTTAAGTAATACATGCAATACAAAGATTTTGTGTTTTAGTATATATGTATAATCTAACAAAACTGACTTGCCTTATATAACTGTTTGCTTCCCCCATGAAAATGGGCATACTATAGCTAAGGTATGCACCAGTGCTGGGGCAGCCAATTAATCTGAATACTTCTATAATCAATTAGCAGGACAACATCATTTGACGAGTCTCGGATGTCTTGGTCACATGGAATTGTGATATGAAAAGCCCATGTAATCCAAGTATGAATTTGACTCTGGTAGTGCTTAGGATGACTGTGCCATTTATGACAATTGTGCTTCCTACAACAGACTGACCACTTAATTACAGGAATACAGGATAAAATAGTTAGAAACCAGACAATTAGAAAAAAAACCTGCTCCTTATCCTTCAAACTATCTGAAAAATGATATTTAACAAACTGCAACTTTTGTAAGGATCTGGACTCAGTAAAAAATTGATTTGGCAGTTGTCATGTGACTGGAGGTATTCAGATATGTGTATAGACTGAATAGACAACACTGTGTACATATTACTTACAGTCCCTTGGGAATAGATCTTTATACATTCTCACTGTTTTCTTATGGCTATTAGTCATAATATCCTTGTTGTTATACTTAAAGGAAAGTGAGCTGTGAAGACTCATCTGAAACCTTATTTTTAGTACAATGTTAAAAGAAAGGAAATGTTTATTTAAACGCCTACCAAAATGTTTATTTTACATGGATTCCATTGTTGGGGCAGAGATGATTTTACCCCATTTAGGACTTGCTGACAATTGCTATAATATAAAAACATAATTTACACAGGTCTGAGAGGCTGCAAAGACCGAGGCAGGAAGATTTAATGTCTGGTGTGCTCTTTCAATAATAAATGTAAGATAATCTTTTTTGGAAGGCCAACAAAATATAGGATTTTTTGTACAACATTGAACAGACTGAATGGTGAGATATCTTTAGCAATGTTTCAAAGATTTAAACAATTACACCTGTACCTAATTTCTAATCCAATAATTTTCAAATGAAATTGGAAGAAAAAAAAAGTTATCAAACTGATTTCTCTGCAGTTACATGTCAATACTCTAAGTTGTTTCTTTTCAGTTTGCTGAATGATTAGCCTTTTATTAGTACTTTTGTTTTCCCCATGGACTTGCCCAATGGCTCTACTATCTTCACAGAATTGGCCCATTTGTTCATTCAGGGGACAAGAAATAAGCATTCCCAGGCTATGTGAGAGATCTACAATCCAGTCATTTCTCCTCAGGGTGTCTTATTAGTCCATCTGCCCCCCCCCCCCCCATGGAGAGTGTCAGGTAACAGGGAGCCGGCTAGCTTACCAGTCTAGAAGGATAACCTACGTTCTACATTCGACCATCCTTCCCTTAAATAAGCTCCCTGAGCAGTCTTTCCATGCTGCCAGCCATAGTGAGCATGCCTCTGCACAATATCTTAGCTTACATGCTCACAGGATCATAGTCCTTGGGTGCACCCAAGTTGTGGGACAAAACTGCCCCCCCCCCCCCACACACACGTTGCTCATATTAGATTTTTTTTTCAAAGTTCCAATCGGATATAGGGGATAGACACTGGTGTACTGAACACAGATGAATAGAAGGACTGATGGCAACAGTTCTTCAGCAGTGACTATCCTAAATGCAGATTTTTAGACTTCTCATCTTGTTTTCATTTCTCAGGTATAAGAAGAGTAAGATGGTTTTCTACTTTATTGTAAGCTTTAACTTTAAATTCAGAGACACTGTTTGGCACTACAGAGTTATTATAATTAATTTTTAAACAGCTCGCATTCTGTGTTATTGTTGGTGGTAATTACATTAGTCAATTTTTGTAAATTAAAGAAGAATTAGCCTGCATTCATACCTTATAACTCTCCAGATTTTGCAGAATGTCCAGATTTTTGTCTCATATTTTTAATCTTTTCCACATACGATTTTGGTTTTCTGGCAAATCTTTGGCATGCCATTGTGAATTGAAGTCAGAAAATAATAACAGACGTTTGAATTTCAAACTCTATGCTCTTCAGAAAATTCATGCTAATGTAAATCTTTTATTCTATCAACTTTCTAAGGTTGCAAGAGTAATATTTCAAAAATGTCCCTATTTTTGGGCCTTTGTCCCCCCATTATTTATGGCTTTGTCCAAACTTCTTGCTGTAATAGGTTGAGAGGTATGTCTGCATTGCATTTGGAATGATATAAACACACATTATGCTATGTTTCAAGCTCAGTGACGATTCTGGAATCCACTGGTTAGACCTTTTGTGTTCTTCTGAAAACCTAGAATTGTGCTGCTCCTATTAAAGATTGTCCACTGCAAGGTTGTCTGATTTGTTCACTAAGTCTTTCTATGATAATTTTCAAATGCCTTTTCTGCTAAAGCCTCACTGGTAAAACTTAGTTTGAGTCCCACAAGGTGGAATTTTTGGTCATATTGGCTGGTACTTGAAGACAAGTTGCATAGTATGCAGCACATTGTTATATGGAAAGTAGACAGTCATGTTCATAGTACCTGCTAGCACTTCTGGGCAGTAAGGTAAACAGCATGAGAATCAACATATAGAAATTATGCATCTATATTACATTATCGTACGATTAAAATAGCAAACGCTATTTCATCGTACCGATAATGTCTAAACCACAAAATATCGAACACACGGAACAGCAAATTTTTTTCCAGGGAAAAAAATTCACTTCTCCGCAGAAAAAATAAATAAAAATACAAGCACAAAGATAAGTGGGGGGCTTCGTCCCCCACACCCCCCGCTTAAATATACCAACTTCGAGATTGCACCATAGTGGAGGAAATGGCAAAGTCCCGAAGACGGCCCACCAAATTTTTTCCCGTGGGAAAAAATTTGATGTTCTGTGTCTTCGCTATTTTGCCATTTCAACAGTATCAGATCGACTAAATAGCTTTCGCTATTTAGTCCATTCGATACACTAATATAGACCCGAAATTACCATGTGTAGCGTAGCTGCCCTATCCTCAAGCACATTAGAGTAACATGCCTATAAGTAATCACATATCAGAGTACTGTGCTTATAAATGTTCACACATCAGAGTACCATACGTATAAGTAATTGTACATCAGAGTACTGTGATTATAAGGGATCACATATCAGAGCACTTTGCCTATAAGTAATTATACAAGAGTACTGTGCTTATAAGTAATCACACATCAGAGTACTGTGCTTATAAATGATCGCACATCAGAGTACTGTGCTTATAAATGATCACACATCAGAGTACTGTGCCTTTAAGTAATTATACAAGAGTACTGTGCTTTTAAGTAATCACACATCAGAGTACTGTGCTTATAAATGATCACACATCAGAGTACTGTGCCCTTAAGTAATTATACATCAGAGTAATGTGCTTATAAGGGATCACACATCAGAGTACTTTGCTTTTAAGTAATCACACATCAAAGTACTGTGCTTATAAATGATCACACATCAGAGTGCTGTGCTTATAAATGATCACACATTGGAGTAATGTGCTTATAAGTAATCACAAATCAGATTAATGTGCTTATAAGGGATCACACATTAGAGTACTTTGCCTATAACTAATCACACATCAGAGTACTGTACTTATAAGTGAACACACATCAGAGTAATGTGCTTAAAGGGATCACACATCAGAGTACCATACCTATAAGTAATCACAAATCAGAGTACTGTGCTTATAAGTGAACACACATCAGAGTAATGTGCTTATAAGGGATCACACATCAGACTACTTTGCCTATAAGTGATCACACACTAGAGATCCATGCCTATAAGTGATTACACATCAGAGTAACATGCCTACAAATAATCACACACATCAGAGTACTGTGCATATAAATGATCATACATTGGAGTACCATGCCTATAAATAATTATACATCAGAGTACTGTGCTTATAAGTGATCACACATCAGAGTAATGTGCTTATAAGGGATCACACATCAGAGTACTGTGCATATAAATGATCACACATTGGAGTACCGTGCCTATAAGTAATCACATATCAGAGTACTGTGCTTATAAGGGATCACACATCAGAGATCCATGCCTATAAGTGATTACACATCAGACTACTGTGCCTATATGTGATCACACGCCATTGTACTATACCTAGACATGATCACATGTTACTGAAATGTGCCTATAAATGATCACACTTCAATGTACTGTGTCAGACATTTGGAACACGAGTGTCATTGTTACTGTTACAAAACACCTCAGACCACTTCAACGTATCTTACCCTGGTTTATCTGGTCATCTGTACTGGACCTTCCTATGTAAAAAATAATAGAATTTTAATTACACATTCCTTTCTATACTGATCTCACTATTTGCATTAAAGACAATATGTGTAATGCACTAATGAAATCCCGTAAATGGGAAGCAACCAATTGGTAGCTCTTACTTAGGGCAATGAATGCAAGGATTGGTTTGAAATCATAGAAATCACAGAAAGACTT
Organism: Protopterus annectens; assembly: GCF_019279795.1. NCBI lineage: Eukaryota > Metazoa > Chordata > Ceratodontiformes > Protopteridae > Protopterus > Protopterus annectens. The sequence continues at coordinate 72,869,327 of NC_056751.1, read as the reverse complement.
ATAATCACTCTGCAAAAAGTAATATTAAAAGAAAAAAAACTAATTGAATTGTTTGGTCAAAAGAGTCTTTGAACAAATATTTCATCATATGATAACTTAAAATACTAATCATTATAGGAGTTTTTCTTCTCCCTCATAATTTCTGTTGCTTTAAAAAACTCATAATTTTGTTGATTTCCTAAAACTCTATACATTTATAAAATGTTGCCTACCACACAAAACAGTGCAATGTCAGACATTATGTGTACCTCATTCATTGAAAGAGAAATGCACTGTTACATATTTATCCTTCCTCAGGTTTACCTCCCACTTTCCTCCTCACTCAGTCACATTGTCGTTACTCATTCTCATCCTTTTCCTGATGGCTAATTTGAACAGGAACTGTAATGACATTCCAGCTAGCTTTCACTGCTCCTCTCTCCTTGTCTCACTTCATTTGAAACAGTGATGAATATTTAGTACTACCATGTCTGCAGAGTTATGGATACGATGCTAGGCACCCAGGATGACTCCCCCCATCTGTCATCCCCAAAGGCCAGATACAAGAAACAAAAGGAAAAGAACCATAGCTTTGCATATTTCAAGCCATTTTACACACCAAGACAAAAATAACTAAATAAATAATAACAGATATTTCTCGTTGTCTGAACCATTGCAAGGAATTACACACAGAATGCATGTGTCTTTTAAGCAGCTGCATGATCGTGGCTGCTTCAGTGGTTTTATCACTACTAGCACTGATACTGCAGAGTGAGCACCAGTTGGCACTTACACGAAAGCAGCAATCAGACCCTCTCATCATTTGTATCTAAGGCATCATCCCTGCTTGTACAACTGTCACTTGTTGTACATCTGTAAAATGAAAAGGAGGGGATGATCACCTTGCATCCCAGATTTTCAGTATAATTAATTTCTCTTACCTTACCTCTTCACATTTCACTTGCCCCTCTCCTTTTCATTCTCACTTCACCCCCTTTGTTTGCAATTCCAGCCTTTGATACTTTGCTCACCCATATTTACTAATAGTCTCACTAAAGTTTTTATCTCTTCCTGCTTCTGTAGTCCTGCAATTAATTTACTAATCCCATGGCAGCCATTTAAAGTTCTAGCCTATCCACTCAATTTGACTGAGTTCCTCCAACCTTGACCCCCAAATAAGCAAATTATTAATCTCTGTTCCACTTCCCTTTTATATATCCTGTTCCAGATTTTCTTTACCTGCATCCACATTTCCTTCATTAATTAATTTTATCAACGTGTATGAATTTGATCTTTTTGTTTTTTTTTTTTTACATCACCTCTGATTTGCATCTTATCACCCTTCCTTTTTTTACCCATACTGGCATTACAGTCCATTTCTGGACCACTCTCCAATATAGATCCCCCACTGGGGTTGTCTTTAGTAAAACACATGCCAGATTTCATTTCCCTTCCCACATATTTTCATCCCGCCATATAACCTCTCCCCTTGGGCATTGGTCCATCAGTACTTCCTAGCCTTCCATGTTTCTTGTAGACCTAGCAACTAATGCATCAAATCTATTTTCTTCTGATTCATTCCATCCTTTCCCTAACTACGTCTCATCTTCTTCTCCCCACACAAACTCTGCTTTCTCCTTCCCTCTTTCTCTAATCCTCTGTCTCACTCTTGCTGACACACTTTTATGGTTCAGCCACTCCACTTTGCATAACCCACATCAGTTCCCCAAAACCCCAGCATTTGAAAACTATTTTTAATTCTACTTCTTACAAGTCTCATACCTTTTGTCCCGACCCCATTTTAAACAACTCACACCAGCACAAAAAGATATTTGATGACCTTTATTAATAATATTAAATAACACAAACTTTATTCACACAGGAGCAAATAACAGTAAAACAATAACTTCACAATTCTAAAATGATCTCAGGGCAGCATATCTACTCACCCTGGCTGATTCATACATCAGGGCAGTGTACCCACTCACCCTGTTCCATCATCCACCAGGGCAGCATTTGTACTCACCCAAGAAACCTTCCACGGGCAGCGTACCCACTCACCCTGTTCCATCATCCACCAGGGTAGCATTCCTACTCACCTAACAAACCTTCCACGGGCAGCGTACCCACTCACCCTGTCCCATCATCCACCAGGGCAGTATTCCTACTCACCCAACAAACCTTCCATGGACAGTGTACCCACTCACTCTGTTCCATCATCCACCAGAGCAGCATTCCTACTCACCCAACAAAGCTTCCACAGGCAGCGTACCTGCTCAACTTTTCAACCAACCTTTAGCCAATGAAGTTCTCTTATAGTCAAGCAGCATCCAGCAACTCACTTGATCCTCAATTCAAATTCATGACCATCTTCACCACGAGGGGGAACAGAAGAGGACAATCCTGTCCCTCTTCTCTGCCCACCGGCCTGCATCCAGGCTGTTTCCCTCCTATTCCATAGCCTTTACAATACCTTCTAAAAACAACTTCAAGTGATCTGTAAACAAATCCAAACCAACATCATTCAAATGCACCCCATCTGCTCAGTACCAAACTACCTCACCATCCAAAAAATCCCTATGCTTAATGCTATAAATACCCCAAACCCTTAATTGCCTAGCCTACCTCTGATTAACAGACCTCCTAACCTGCTCAATAGCCCAATGACTAAAAGCATTCCTCCAACTCAAACGTGGAACTAACTCTGACCAAGCTATACACATACCCAGGTACAACATCTGCAATTTCAACAAATCCTGTAAAAGGATATCTACTAACCGGTTCTTAGAAAGAATTCCCAGATCATTACCTCCCAAATGGACCACTAATATTTGAGGATACCAGATCCTCAACCTTACCTGTTCAAACTTGTTTAACAACCTATCCCATCTAAGCCCTCTAACCCATGCCAAGTCACTGTCCATCCTGAATGAGAAAAACCCAAATTTTTACCGTCCTCCCTAACCATTGCATGTTTCTCTGCCCAGTGGATATACAAGTGACCCATAATGACAATCTGCTTTCCTAAAAGAAAAGAAAAGAAAATTAGTAGCATACAGACACAAAACCTTATCTAATATATGATAAAAATGCATTTGAAGACTACCACCCAATCCTTTTAATAACCTCAATGGAACTACCATCCCTAGTCAAAATCTGAAGCCCTACCAATGTGAAAAGAATGAGTTGCAAATCTTTCCGCTGGAAAACCCATTCAACAAAAAACCCTCCTAATGAGATGTATGAACCTACCACTTGTCACTACCTTTCCATCCGCTGAACAGAAAACCAGATCACGCAAGCCCCTCATCTGAATTTGTCTGAATTCCTTTGGCCACCTTACTGGACAAAGCCCAACATTCTTATCTGCCTTAAGCTTAACCACTGAACCTTTACCCAATTGATCTGTCTTAGTCTTATGCAACCCAGTAATAACCACCCCAGAACCTATTATTACATCCCTCCAACATAATGATCATAACAACTCAGACACTCGAAAGGCACCAAAATATAACCATACACACAATGTAACCCACATAACATAATCCAAAGAATTACCTTCTAATAATGCTAAACCCTTCAACAAAACTTTCAACAATCCCCTCCTCAGTGGCCATCTCATATCCCTGTGTGTTCCCCAGCCACTTTCCATCATCCTTTCAACATGCGTCCTACTGTCCATGACTTTGTAAAGTCCTGTAGCCTGATACCTACACAAATATGCTAATTTCAGCCAAATCCACCCTAATCATGTGTAAAGCCTTACTTAACCCACAAGCTCGAGTTAAATACCACAGCAACAGTTCTTCAGACCATGCCCCTTCATCTTCTGGCAATTGTAGAAGAAACTGATCAAATTCACAAAGAGCCCTACTTTAAGCCTTTCTTGTAGACAAAGTCCAAGAATTACGCACCAACCTCCTGGTTACCTCGACCTAAGATTCCACACTTCCTCTGACAAGAGGTCCGGCACTTCCTCCGCCCCAGGAGCCAGCAGCCAAAACCTTTAAAACTGAAATCAGGACAAACTATCAGTAATATCGTTCCTTACCCCAGGCACATGCACTCCTGTAAATGAAAAGTTTATTAACAGACTCTGTAAAACCAGTTTGCGTAAAATCAACAGTAACAATTCAGACTTAGTCATCTTCTTCTGCAAAATTCGTACCACCGCCATGTTATCAGAATGGAAAATAACTCGCTTCCCACATAAACGGTCCTTCCAAACTACCAATGCTGCCCAAATAGGCATCAACTCTAAAAACACTCTCTTTTCAATTCTTCCTTCTAAAGTTGAGGCCATTTAGCTGCAAACCACTGCCCCCTGAAGTAAGCCCCCATACCAATGCCCCTTGCTGCATCCATGAATAACTGAAGTTCCACTTGCCCCACCCAGTCTGTCTGCCAAAAAGAAATCCCACTGAATTGTTCCAAAAAACACAACCATAACAACAAATCCTCCCTAACCAACTTGCTCACCCTAACCAAATGGTGTTTACTCTTGCACCCTTTCAACAGAAATGCACTGACCTACAAAAGTATGTCATGAGTGTACTGCTTGACATGCAAAATTTAAAAGCCTCAACAACTCCATAACTGTCAAAAGGGTTGGGAGGGTGGCCTAATGGTTAAGGTGTTTGCCTTACAAACACAAGGTGCAGGGTTTGAGTCTCACAAGGGATAATTGGCTAGGCTTAAAATGGCTCACAAGGGCAGTTAGCTTAGTACTAATCTATGAACCTATGAACCCATGAAAATCCTTACCTTATCCTTAGCCACAACTGACCTTATCATAGTCTTCAGTTTGTCTATCTTACCCATAGGCAAACAAAACAATCTCTGTTCAGCCTCCTCCATTAATCCCAAAAATTTTAATGCTCTTGACGAACTTCCAGCTTATGTTGAGCCAGCGGTACCCCTAGTTCCTCACACATGCTCGTAAATTCCTGCAAAACTTCCTGTGCCCCTAATTGTCCTTCTCCAAATAGCAAGAACTCATCCAAATAGTGTATTGCCTTCTGCGTACCCACCATCTGTTGCCATATCCACAGTAGTACCGTACCAAATTTCTCAAATGTTGCACATGCCACTGAACAACCCATTGGCATATGCTTTATCAAAATAATATTTGGCACCCACTATCATACCCAGCAACGGCCAACCCTCCTGCCTGATTGGCAGTAAACGAAAGGCAGACTCAATGACCAACTTTACTAACCATGGCTCCAATCTCCTTGACAGAATCATCCAAGGATGCATACTGAACCTTGACATCCTTCCCACAATGAAATCATTAACTGTGCCCCCTTTGGGATATGACAAATGGTAGAGCAACCTAAACTCCCCAGCCCGTTTCTTTGCTACAAACCCCAAGGGCGACACCTTGAAATTAATGAAAGGCAGACTGTCAAACTGACACAATAACTGGCCAGCCTGACACTCATTCTCCACCAATCCCTCCAATATATCTTCCTTACCATGCACTGAGTGCAGATTCTTACAAACCACCCCATCTCCAACCACCCTAGACTTAATAGAAAACCCTCATTGAAACCCATCTAATATCTTATCTCTAAGCACGAGGTCTGGAAAGCCTTGGATCCTGCCATGTAAAATCTCTACCTTAATAGGGAAAGGCCCCCCCTTCCCCTACTCCCTCTAAATTATCTGCTTCCCCGTGATCTATGAAAATACCTCTACCCCTAATGGCCTGAAACCCTTGAACGGAGGGAAAGCAGCCATCCCTTGACCTGAAGTTCGAATTCGTAGCAGTGATGTCCCTGCGGCCACATTGAATGGCTGGATGATTTCCTCCACACCTTGGGCAAGAGAGCCAGAATTTGCACCCAACCCATGAGCATTAGTCACTATTAAAGGACCAACACACACCAACCCCTTCTCCCCCTTTCCCCCCTGCATTAATCCCCTCATAAGTATACATTATGGTAGCCAACCAGATATCAGGATGATGCAAAGGGAATGATCCACTGCTTTCCACTTCCGGAACCTCTGATCATACCACAACCAAGCAATCCCTGGTCATATCCATTGTGTATCCTGAATTGTAAGAAAATAACCCAAAAGGGGCAAATTCAAAGAGCTGTCTTTTTCGAGGTGCACAGCCATGTAGTAAATAAAACCTACTACCAAAGTTCTAGGCCAAACTCTCCCTACTCTTTTCCTACCCAGAGATGCTAATGTAGCCAAGAAGTACTTACTATTGGCCGACTCTGCCTCTACCAAATGCTGCACTCCTTCCACATCAATTAACTCAAATACATCTACATATTCCCCTTTCCAAATTTTTTCCTTCACTGAAGATGGAATGTGCCCCTGACCCCTGCCCCAAAGCCTGTGTGGTTAACCAGTCCTTGGAGCAAAGACCGAATTCAGAACCTAACTCCGAACTTAATTCCATGCTATCCCATGACCCTGCACTACCCCCGCCCCCGATTGCTTCTCCCGCACTGGTCCCGGGTGTCCCTGCTCCCTCCAACACTACGCAGCCTACTGTATTCCATTCTCTACCAAAATCCCTACCTCTGAGCTCCCCTTCTTCCTTGTTTATCTCCGCGTCCACACTGCCTACCTCGTCTGCCAAAAATGTCGATGCACAAATATTACCTGAGCCTCCATCTTGAGACTGGCTTGGAGCTGCTGAGCCAGCTGTGATCACTTCCTTCACTGTATGCTGCCTCTTCTCCCGAGCTCCCTCCAACACTTCGCAGCCTACTGTATTCCATTCTCTATCAAAATCCCTACATCTGAGCTCCCCTTCTTCCTTGTTTATCTCCGCATCCACACTGCCTACCTCGTTTGCCAAAAATGTCGATGCACAAATATTACCTGAGCCTCCGTCTTGAGACCGGCTTGGAGCTGCTGAGCCAGCTGTGACCACTTCCTTCACTGTATGCTGCCTCTTCTCCTGAGCTGTAGCTCTTGACATGGAACTCTGCCTTTTCTGACCAGGTTACTGCTCCTGCTCCGCAACTGCCTCTGTTGTTGACACCTCTTGGAAGAGTTTCTCAGCCTGAGCCACTATGGCCTGCCAGTGCTGCTGCAGTCCTTGCAAATCAGCCATCTGCAGAGAAAGAGAGAGAAAAACCCACTCATTAGTAACCAACACATCGAACAAGCACACCCTTCCCTTCTTCTTAACCCCTCAACAGCACCAAACTGTAAACCTTACCTTACATTATGTCACAAACCATAATCGCAAACCCCCACAGCCAGAGCACACACTAGCACAACAAGCACACCAATCTCTAGTCGCCTTCTCATCAAAAATTCAAGCTATTATTCCACATATATTTATGCATTTAGTTGTTATTCCGTATATATTTATTTATTTATTTTTTTTATTTTTTATTAAAATAATAAACACTGACCGTTCTCAAAACCAGGACCCTCTACTTATAGTCAGCAAACATACTGCTAACCCCTCAAAGCTGTAATTATGGTAAGGTCCCTGTGAGGAAAAAAAAAACTATGTCATAAGGGCCATCCAAAATGTTCTTTCTCAGCTGAATACTTGCTTCCCTTTTCCCTTCTATGTGCCAGCAGCTTGCCCTACACCTTCTAATATTCAGCTGTCTAGCTTTGAGTGCAGATTTTATTTTTAAACTTATTTTCCGATGTGTGAGACTTGGCTTATAAATATTAATGAGAAGGAAGCTAATCTTGTGAAGAAAAGTGAAAACAAAAGAGCCACCGTTTTCTTGCCTGCAAAACAGTCCATCTCTTATGTGTACTCAGGAGTCCAGTAATGTGAACAGCGACACATGTAATGCCTATTGATTAATTTAGTAGACTGTAATAAGTGCTTCACATAACAGAGAGCCAGCAGTCCCCAGCATGGTATCCCGCACTCCAGATCAGCTTGAGTATGAAATAGGCATTCAGGAGCTTAGGGACACAGTCAGTAAACTCTGTTTGCTTGTATTTATTCAATATTTATTTATTTATTTTATCCCTTTCTCGTCCACTCGGGTCCCGAAGTCTAGACCAACCTCTGCAGGAAGGAGCCGCAGCCCCTGTACTCCACTGCTACTGTCTGAGTTGCTCCCTTCACTGGCTCACAACAAGCTCCTTCTCCAGCCGCACCAATTGCTGTTAGCCTCATCGTGCATGCATGAAGGCCTCAGCCACATGGTGTCCATTCCTAGGGCTCCTACCCCCTCAAGAAATCAAGAAATGGAGTAACAGCTGCAACAGACCCACGCAGAGCACCTTATCCCAAGAGCCACGACCCCCTTGCAGCCACCAACGTCTTTCAAAAAGCCCTGATCAACCTGAGAACCAGTGAAAGCCATGAGCCCAACAGGGGAAAACAGGGCAACATGCCGACATGACCTTAAGCCACCAACGACCAAGAACAACAAGGCGATGAGGAGCATTAACAGCCAAAAGCAATCTCTAGACCCACCAATGCACAACGAGGCCAGCAGTTAAAATGAAGAAACCACTGCAACCTACACAGACAAGGTAAGCCATGCACCACACAGCAAGCAGCCTGCTCCTTTTAGAAAACACCGTACACTCTAAAACCCACAAGCACACTATCCTCCATTCACACAGCCACCACATACATCCTACCACCTAAAGTCCCCATCTGCAGCATCTTAGGGACAGGAAGAAGAGAAAAAAAAAACATGCACACCTGATCCATCCTGAAAGACCTCCTTTGCAGCACAGACACTCCAAGGCCTACCTGCCACCGAAATACCTACGAGGTCATCTGGATATGGGTTAGCTTAAACAACACCAACTCCTGCCAAAATGTGATGCCACTTCCTCTGTTCCCAAATATATCAGCTAATCTAAGTCCCTCCCTAACCTACCTCACTTCCCCTAAACTCTCAAACCACTTACCCCTTTATTATCCAAGACATAGCCCCTGTTACCTGACTTAACCAAACCAAAATCCCTTTCCCTTTCTCCTAAGACATCCCCCACTCTTAACTAAAAGAAGGTCCAGTACAAATTGGTTTATCCCAGACCTCATTTATGGTTGTTTATCTTCCCATTATAGTAGCAGCCTCTCCTTCCCTCTCCAATCAACATCTTCCTATCCAATAAGCTCTGACATCCTGTCTCACAAATAGTATAATCATCTCCACCATTTTAGCTACATTTCCCTCTCTATGCTATAAAAACCTATACTAGCCCCTTGCTTCCTTCTCATTTTACTGAGTCCAATTGATCATTTTCATATCTGTTTAACTGCTTCAACATATTAATAGATTTCAGGTATCTTTAAAATCAGGCATTCCCCACTCCATTGACTACTGTTTCCTCATTCCCCCCCCCCCCTTCCATACAAAACAATAATATACTGTCTGCACCTCCATAACTGTAGAAAAGTCAGATTGGGATAGGCTATACACTTCTTCTTCAATGTAAATATATATCTTGAACACTGGTTCAGCATCGTTCTCATCATCTCCTTCAAATTCACCAGTTTTGCTCATTAATAATGCTCTTCTCTGATGGGTACACTTTCAACCTTAAATGTTTTTCAACCTTCTTCCCACAACAATCACACATGACAATTACATTCAGTGCAGCTTATGATCATTTAATTGCCCCATTAGCAAGCCTCTCTTTAGTTCATATCTTAGCACAACTTGACACCTGTCATTCCAATTTTTAACAAACTAGCTAAAAAATCCCCACCCCTAGCAAGAAAAGGTTTATATTGTAGGGTGTGGGTGTACTCCTGTGAGGTGGTATGTTAGACAGACAAAACATGTGGCAAAAGTTAGAATTCTTGAACATCTGGAACATATTAGTAAATAGGAATTTGGATAGCCCAGTAGCTGAACACTTTATTGATGCACATGGGAGTTCTGATATTAGTTTCTTCTTTACTGTGTTGGCTACATCTTTTCTTGCTAGGGGTGGGGATTTTTTAGCTAGTTTGTTAAAAATGGAAAGCAGGATCATTTTAAATTATAATACTTTAAAACCTAAAGGTATGAATCTGGAAGTGAATTTAAATGTATAAATTACAACACTGTATATATGATGTTTTGTAATTCATTGTATATGGAAAAATATTTTACCCATTTTAAGGGTATGTTTGTTTAAGCAGGTTCTTGTAGTAGGTTATTGGGTGATGAGATGATTGTTTCATTGAAGCAGTTTGATATATAACCTGTCATTCCAAGACTGTTGTCACCCACCTCTCAATTGCACCTCTCTTCTGTAAAGCTTATCCCTCTCCTGTTCTTCTGCTGCCATCAGTTTTGGGACACCCTGTCTGTTAGTTTCCATCTGCATTGCCCTGTCATTTGTCTTCTTCTTCATACAAGTTAAAGTATCCTTGTTCTCCTTAATCTGTCTCTCTTGCTACCTTCTGTCCATATCTGGAGATCATACTCATCCTCTCCCAATGCATTCCTTGGTTCTCACTTGTTCTGCCACATGCAGGGTTTGATGGCCTTACCCCCTCTTGCGTCCCCCATTCTCTGGTCTGGTTTGTTAGACCCAGTCTCCACTTGCATCACCGTCCTTTTCTCCATTACTGCTTCCATCATATTTATTCAGCAATTCTCCCAGCACCTCCACCTGTATTAGAAACAGATGATTTAAATATAGCATTTGTGGAGGCATTTGCCTGTTCTGCATGTAACCATAGAGTGCCATGCAGTACATATCTGTCTCTATACAAATCTATCGCCTCTGCTACTGATCTGACCCAAAAGATCTGGGTACATATCTATCTCTATACAAATCTATCGCCTCTGTCACTGATCTGACCCACAAGATCTGGGCCCTCAAAGTGATCTCTAATGTGGCTGGCTAGATCACATGGGCTGCTTCTTCTGTATCATGTGAATTTCAAGCTGTAGAACTAATTGATTTCTCTTATTAAAGATCTTAAATAAAATAACACAGAACAAACCACAAGCCTGGAAATATAAAACTTGTTGAATAATAAAATCGTTGACCAGAAAGTCACACTCGATGTCAGGATATTGAATCAATGGTTCTAAAGATGTCTCTTTGACGAAAGCACTTAACTGTATGTGTTAACTGTTTCATTAACTATTTTTCGTCTTAATGTAAATTAAATAACCTGACACTGAGTGTGGTCTTTTGGTCATGGATTTTATTACTAAAGATCTTCCAATACCATCACTCAGCAACCTGCTATTATAAATCTTTTTCTTCTGCACCCCACTGCACCAGTGAATCTGTCAGCCTCTGCTTGTACCATTTCTGCAAAAAATGACATGAACTAAAAAAAGAAAAAAGAAAACTGGCATGGCCTGGCTTCTCTTATGGCCTGGGCATGTTCCCTCTATCCAGCCCTTCCATCAGTCCAACTACCCCTGCATTCATTCTTCACTCTGTTTGTTGTTTTGGTCCTACTGTTTTTCTAATAGGGAATGAATACAGAGGTTTAACTTATTACTAAGCAGTACTACACAAACAGACAGACATAATGTCCTAGGAGCCTGATTGCATCTTATAACACTTCACTACACTATTTGTCTGTTTAAAAGCAGTAATAGCACTATCACTCCTGATGTTGGTAGGGTCTGAAAAAGAAAAACAATTAATCATGTTATTTTTACTAAAACATGCCAGCAATTGCACTTGATCTATAGTTCCCTCTTTTTCTAAGCCTAAAATGCTTTCCATAAGAAATGGGTATTCATTGCCTAATAAACTGAGATCACATCACCACATTCTCACGACATCACCACATAGTCTGTGATGTAAAGAAAATAACTTCATTTTTTTCTTCTTAGCTCAACATTTCCATACTGGAGATCATTTTAGTAAATTTATTTTGCATGTTCTCCAGTTATACTTTGTGACTTATTTGAAAAGGTAACCACAGGCAGTTTCTGGATTACAGATTCAGTTTTAGGTATAATAAGACTCATTCAGATTGTTTTTATGAGATTCAATTGCCTTAATTAAACATATTTTGTAATGCAGCCAATATATTATTGCAGACTTTAACTACCCTGTTTATGTTGCAATAAAAGCAGCATTTATTATTGGCACATATCCCAAAGTCTTTCAAAACTTTAGCCTTTCTCTCATATTTGTAGCTAATCTTAATTATATTCACTCTGTGATTGGAAAAGCTATTTGTTTAATTTTTATCAGAGCTAATTTTCATGCTGTTGTATTCTGCCCATATAATCAGTTGAATTAAACATAATTGCAGCTTCTGCTAATTGTCTTTACTGGTAATATTAATTGTCTTTACTGGTAATATTAATTGTCTTTACTGGTAATATATTTTCCAAATTTTAAATGATCAGCATAAAGGCAACAAAAACACCTGATACTATGCTGAAGTCTGAGATATTCAAGCTAATATTCCATGACTCCGCCCTTGACACCATCATATTCTATTTCCTGTTTCCTCTGGTAACCAAAACAGTTAAGCAAAGGCATAAATAAAATTGAAGTTAATAAAGATGATAGCCATGTTTTTTGAACAATTGCCATAATGATGCTACTGTAACTATAACTATAATAAAGTTTTACAAGCAGCAGTAGACATGTCGTTCATGTATGCATGTTGATGGATATTATATATACCTGCCTGCATTAATTCCATAAGTAAAGTTTTGGTTATATAGATAAATATAGATGTAGGCCACAATATGGCAAATTCTTGAATTTGATATATCTGGACAGTTTCATCAGATGCTTTAAATATCAATAAAAGGGTTGTCACAATATTTTCCCCGATCAATTTTTCAAGACTTTGTTAGAGATCCCATCTCTTTCTCTCTCTTTCTTTCACTTACTTTAGCATAATCCATTTTCTTTAATATGTTTAGAATGATATATTCACTGATGTTGAAAGGTGAAGACTGCTTATTTTCTGTAGCATGAGTTTAGTACTTTTTGTCACCTTAAATAGTTCCAAAATGTTTGCAACAACCAATATCTGCTTTATTATCATTTCTCTTTTGAATGCATTTAAAACTAATTCTTATATTCACAAAAGCAGTTTGTACTGCCGCGCGCTTTTCTCACTAAAGCGCCTCTTCAGTTTTGAGTTCCTTCTGGGTGGCAGTACTGCAGTAGTACCCTCTGTGACTAAGTGCATGTTTTTCCTGAGCCACATCCAGTCTCTGCAGTTTCGTTGACCATGGTTTGATTGCACTCATTTAGGTACATTGTTTTTTTGGTTTTATACAATTTTAAAAAGTCTGCATTGTTCCAAGTAAGTGAATAGTATATGTGCAATTTCCTCCCAAGCAATTTCAAACTCTCTAGGAAAAAATTAGACTAGTCTTAAGTTCCATAAAAATAGCAGCCGCATTTTCAAAAGGAATTCATAAGTTTTGTTATTATATGAATCAGAGTAAAGAGGGTTGCTGGCCCTGTTGGCATTACTAGCTGAATTCACATTGCTGCTTATAGCACCATCTTCCTGGTCATTCCAATAATGTGTCACCTTTAAAGCGTTCATCTTAATGCCACTAGGATTTGGAGAACCGAGTAATGTAGCATTAGTAATTGTAACATCATGAATGCAATCTCTGTCTTTCATGACTATGAAAACTGTAAAACAAAACAAAGAAAAAATTTAAAGTCAGCTCCTCACCTGGAGAAAACCAAAATATAACCATAATTATTCAATGAAAGGTCTTAGTAATTCAAAAACATACATGCTGATTGGACAGACCATTTAGCATACCATTTGTAAATTGAGCACATTTCAATAGAAAAAGTATAGCTAATGAAAACTTACTGAATGGTCAGAATAACTCCTGTTGATGTAACATTAAACAAAAGGAAAGGAAACTGGCTTGTACTGCCGCGCGCTCTTCTCACTAAAGCTCCTCTTCAGTTTTGAGTTCCTTCTGGGTGGCAGTACTGCAGTAGTACCCTCTGTTCCTGCTAGGTGGCAGTACTGCAGTAGTACCCTCTGTTCCTGCTAGGTGGCAGTACTGCAGTAGTACCCTCTGTTCCTGCTAGGTGGCAACACTGCAGTAGTACCCTCTGTTCCTGCTAGGTGGCAGTACTGCAGTAGTACCCTCTGTTCCTGCTAGGTGGCAGTACTGCAGTAGTACCCTCTGTGACTAAGTGCATGTTTTTCCTGAGCGACATCCAGTCTCTGCTGTTTCGTTGACCGTGGTTTGATTGCACATCCTTTTTCTTTAAATAACTATCTTAACTGGTCATGCCTGTCTTATTAGATATTGTTGTATAACTGGCTGCAGTAGAAGCTGGATTTTTATTCAACTTAGCCACATTTGAAGTGTATGCCAAGCCATTTTTATCCACTATATTGTTTCTAATGACTTCTTAAATTTACTATTTTTAATAGTAATGCTGAGTCTTTCTGTAATGTGAAAAACTTTCTCATAATCAAAATGGTGTCATTAGCTCTCTTGTTATTTAAGATGACATTCTTTTTCAGTTTTACTCAGAAGGAATTATTATATTTCATTCAAATTGTCATAAGTTCAAAACCCATTTTCTCAAAGAGTGAACAAAGTTCATTAAACAGTTGTAGTTTGTCACATCTGGGAACTTTAAACACCTTAGTCCTCTAGGTACAATTTTTTTTTTGGTTTTATACAATTTTGAAAAGTCTACATTGTCCCAAGTAAGTGAATAGTATATGTGCAATTTCCTACCAAGCAATTTCAAACTCTCTAGGAGAAAATTAGACTAGTCTTAAGTTCCATAAAAATAGCAGCCGCATTTTCAAAAGGCATTCAGAAGTTTTGTTATTATATGAATCAGAGTAAAGAGGGTTGCTGACCCTGCTGGCATTACTAGCTGAATTCACATTGTTGCTTATAGCACCATCTTCCAGGTCATTCGAATAATGTGTCACCTTTAAACCATTCATCTTACTGCCACTAGGATTTGGAGAACTGAGTAATGTAGCATTAGTAATTGTAACATCATGAATGCAATCTCTGTCTTTCATGACTATGAAAACTGTAAAACAAAACAAAGAAAAAAATTTAAAGTCAGCTCCTCACTTGGAGAAAAGCAAAATATAACCATAATTATTCAATGAAAGGTCTTACTAATTCAAAAACATACATGCTGATTGGACAGACCATTTAGCATACCATTTGTAAATTGAGCGCATTTCAATAGAAAAAGTATAGCCAATGAAGACTTACTGAATGGTCAGAATAACTCCTGTTGATGTAACATTAAAAAAAAGGAAAGAAAACTCATAGACTGTTAAGGATTAGAGTTATCAGAGAAACCCCTGTCTTGTTAGACGTATTTCAGCTGTGTGTTCAGGTGTTCCCCTTCTTGTTTTAAAGCCACAGACATTCAATACACACAGCTCTAGATGTGCACGTTCTCTCCATGTCCTCTGTTGACATTCTGTGCAAATGTTGGATGTAGATACCATACCCAAGTGCTGTACATCAGAACCAAGCAAGATGAAGAGCAACACAACCAAAGCGCCATTATATAGTTACAATATTTAAGAAAAGTAAGCAAAATATTTTTCCTTATATACAAAAACATTCTTATGTAAAACTAGCTCTGTTTGTACACAAAGTATTGTTATTAATTTTATTATTAAGCAAAAAAAGTATTGAATAAAAATCTTCTAACCATATCCATCCCAGCATCTTTGGGAATAACAGTATATAAAAATGTAACATCAGATTTTATCTAACCCACCTCCATGTACATTACTTTAATTAATGTATTTCAACCTATTCTATAAGTTCAGTGAATCCTATATAACTCATTGGTTGATTGGAATCACATATATTTGTATCCAGTATTTTCAAACTAAAGGGGGAAATGGTCATAAAGATAAAGCATTAAGTAAATCTACAAGAAGGATACCACAAAGTTAAAGTATTCACTGTGCAATTCCTTAAACCTCCTGAGTGGAGGTACATGAAATATATGTAAATGACCCCTTAAGTTCATATCAGCATCTCAGTCTACGTTTTGTGTGTTTTACCTGTGAACATGCATTTTTGCATATTTGTTTTAAATGTCTACCACTGAGAATACCCAGCTGAAGGTCAAGATGCTCACTTCTGAGACCCAAAATATGGAAAATGAATGACCAAAAATTCAGACTTATATGTTAGGACCAAGGCCGCCATATCTCAGAATATTCCCTTTTATCCGAGGTATGCCAATGTCTTAGTTGGTATATATAATCATATGTGTGATGCTCTTGTCCCCCACATTTAGGGGTGCAAGGGAGGCTTGCCCCCCTAGATAAATGAAGTTTAAAAGAGAAGAGTGATGTTCAAGATTCACCCCTCCTCTGAATGTTCAGTCTTTTTTTCCCTCTGTTTTGGGACTTGGCATTATGAGTCCTAACATTTCAAGAGGAAGCCATCACTGACAATTTGGCTTAAAGCTTATATTGTAGAAATCTTTCTTTCTAAGCAATAGACTCAACACTTTAAGCTTACACATTTAGCAGTTGTGCAGTCTAAAGGCAATATCTCAATCATATTTTATAATAACAAATTTAAACTTTAATAAAATTAGAAAGAAACACATAACAATTCATCCTTTAGTGAGACGTTAAACCGAGAACCCATCTACTTGAGTTGCTGCTTGCTCTGGTGAATACAAAAAAATCCCATGGTATCTATCAAAAATAGTAGGGTAGATTCCCTGACACTCTGGCCAAATTTACTTTAGTTGTATAAATACAACCTCAGATCTCTCATGAAAAGAGTCCACTAGCCAAGTTCTAGTGGGACTAACCTGCTTAACAAAGGATAAACCAAATAAAATAACATCAGAACTTACACTGGGCACATGTGAAGAAGGAAGCCTGATATGCATTTGAGATTATGAATGATTTATTTTAATTAGATACCTACTTCCTTAATGTTCTCAAAGACACTACTAGAATTGTTTTATTTACATGTAATTATATACATATTAGTAACAGACAAGTATACTTAATAACTTTAAATGTGAGTAGATAATACACTGTTCATTGATTTTATTGCTATGAATCTTAGATAAAATAATGGGTTATATCTGTTGTACTTTGGAAACATTTCTTATTAGGTATGCCAGTAAAAAAGATTTAAACAAAAAAGAAACAATTCAGCAAAACAGTGGTACTAGACATTTTCACTGATGTGAAACGTGTTAAACTTTTATTTCTTTTTCCTGCTGAGTCTTTCTAATTAATGGTTTTGCAGGGTTTTGATTCAGTGGAACTGTGCTGTTATAGTTGTTGCCTTTTTACTATACATATTCTGATGGGTTGCGCTTCTTTGAGGTTTATTTTGACCAGATGTGGTATGGTTTTGAATGAAGGGGCCATATTTTTGTTTTCCTGTATTTTTGGAAGACTTGGAAAATTCACAGCTACTGAAAAGGATATTGTAATTTCATTTACTATTATTAGGAAGGAAGTTAGATTTTGTAAGACACTTCAATTTACCTTCCTCATTTTTATGGCCAATGATACTGAATATAACAGCTAGAGTGGAGAAGTGGTTCATAAAGGGGGTTAAAAAGTAGATTTGGTTGGGGGGGTTAAAATAGATTCAGGAGTTTTGATGAAGTTCTTATGTATATCAGACAAAACCATTTAACTTCTTTGTATGTGTTTGCCTCATTAAATTTACATTTTTTTTTATTATATTGCTCTGGTGTGCTTTTCTGTGGATCCTAGGTCTATGTCAAATTTGTATGTTTGGTTTATTAGTTTGCCTCAATTTTTCTGTTTTTTGTAGATTTTGGAGTAAAGTATCCGAGGGATTGTTTATTGAGTCCTTCAATTTATTTTCAGTGTTCTTGTACCTTGTTAAAGTGGGCTTGAAAATTAGTCTGGAAAATAGTTTGTTTGGGGAAGTAAACAAAAGTTCATATCCTGGAGGAATGTCTGTTAAAGATTTCAAACATGGTTTGATTGACAAGAGCAATAGGATGGCTGTCACAAAACAGTATTACTAGATGGCTGCCATATTTAATATATTAGCATATTTTACTATGGAAAGTGTGTTGCTTAAAATTTTATTGCACTGTTGATTTTTGCTATAGCATTGGTTGTCTATGCTGGGAGGGGAATGCGTGAAATGAAATCATGTATTCACTGCACATATTTTTCTTGCTTTGCATAATGTATGAAATGCTTTATACTACTGCATTGCTTCTATTTTCAGGATGCAGTTGGTTGGAGTGGGTAATATTTCTATTTGTATGTGAACCTGATTCAAGATGACACTGAGTTTATGCAATATCTCTAGAAAGGTACACTACAGGTTGATAATGTTTACACTATTTTCAATCTGACGCAATGCACATAGGTAGGTCCTGCCATAAACTATTCCTTCCTTTGCATTAGAACTTGTTTTATTTGTTGCATCTGATAGCTCATCTTTTTAAAACCAATAAACAGAATGAACACTTATAGTCGCCACATACTAAAAATGCATATCACCTCATAGTTCGTTTCATTACCTTCTTCCAATGCAAGCCAAGAGTTTTTTTTTAATCAGAATTTTCCATTTTCCTTAATGATTATATAACTAATATTAAAAAATAAAAGAAAGATACAGATCTACTTTTTTTTCATAACAGAAGTCTTTATAAGGTGCATCCATACATACTTTAATTTTATCTTACTGTGCGAGTCTCCGTTTCTCTCTTCTGATTCCCTTCTATGCATTGCACCCATTTTAACTATGTACAGTCTGACCTTTGTCCTCCCCACTTTGATACCATTTTCCTTCTCCCCCAAATTATTAACTAACCTTACCTCAGCTATTGTTGGGTGGTGGTGACTTTTCCAGTGTCTAATTATTACTTTCTTAGGCACAGGTATTATTAACCAAACGAGAATTTCCATCATGTGAGCAAGTTGTAGGTCCTGTACAGTTCCTGTATAATAATTTCCCACTTACTTAGCTGTATTAATAGAGTTTGTAGGCCAGTTTTGAACAGGATTAAAACTCCACAACTCCAAAAAATGTGTTCCTATGATTCTCTCACTTCGCCTTGGCATGTTCAACAATATGAGTTGGCTTCTGGGTCTATCTTGCTGGCTTACCTGGTGTATAGAATAATTTATGCTGAAATTTTCATTGAAAGATCCTATATCTTCTGGCTTTGATTGCTATCCTTGGTATGAATGCAATTTTCCCCCAACAGTTTTCACTAATATTTTTGTTTAAAATTTCTTCCATCTCTGTTTTTGTGTCAGTTATGGTGATTTTCGAGCATAACAAATTTTGGGTGGCTCATGATATTTAATATATGAGTTGCAGCCTTCACCCTCTCTGATTCTGACTTTTCCTGCTGTTATTGTTGGCCTTTCCTCCCTCTTCAGCATGGCAGAGAGGGTTGTAGATAAATGCTGTATCAGTCCTTCAAATTGAAATACAGTCCACTTTAGTATGTCATATTCCTTCTCAGTTTATTCCCAGTTTTTTCCCTCTCCTGTTTGATCATCTCATTAATGGTCCCTAGGCTAATACCAGCCTTTTGTCTTATTTTTCACAGCTATCTTCATTGTCCATATAGGAAGAATGTTCTCTTTCCACCAATTCTAGCAGAGAACATTCTTTCTTTTCTGATTTAACCACATGTAAAATTGATGTCCCAAGTTCCTTCTCCATACTGTCCCATGTTAGTTCGGGTAAATCAATGTATGTATGTATGTATGTATGTATGTATGTATGTATTTCTTTATTTATTTAAAAGGTCCCTCTCTGCTGTCATCTCTTTCCATCCTTCCTGATATGTTTCTTTTTCAGAGAATATAAAAATATGACTGTTAATGCTTTACTATAATGTCATATATCTGTTGCTGCCATTCCCCATAAGTCCCTGTGTAGCATCAGCTTCTCCCATGCTACCTTTGGTCAATGATCATGTCTAATAAAATCTGTCCTCTATCCCTCTATTTTCTAATTTCCTTTTCTTTTAAGGACTTGCAGTAGGCCTGGCTCAGATATAGAATATGTGATAATACATGGCAAATTAAAATTTGGAATGTTTGGTCTAAACCTGAAATTAATATCTTACAACTCTGAAGATTGCATCATTTTTTTGGTTGACATTCATATAACTTCACTGGATGGATTCTATCTCACTTTTAGCTAGCCACATTCCTTGATATTTTATTTACTCATTCACCATATACCTTGGTATTGTAAATTTAAATCATGGATCCCCCCCCCAAGTATATGTCCAGGACCAGCATTTTATTTATGTTGACTTTGTGCCCCTATAACTGCCCAAATGTATACAATATTTGCAAGAGTATGGGTAGGTCCTCTTTGTGATTTGTCAATTTTAGAATAAACCCCCAAACTAGCATGATGAAATATATCTACTACAGAAAACAATTGTAAAATAAGACAATAAAAGCAGATATCATCTGCAAATGATGATAATTTTAAGTTAAAATTTCCCCAAACATAACCTTGAATAATTTATTTATTTATTTTATTTTACATTTGTTGACCGGGCTAGTCTAACTGGATATATGTCCATTTTCAGTAGAGGCCCAGGGAGAAAAGCTCTAAGACATATGCAAAAATACAGTGTAAAAAGAAGTACAGTAAAGATACATACAAACTGAAATATAGAAAGTAGTAGCAGTTAGGAAATAAAACTAAATAGAAATTTTTTTTTTTTTTTTTTTTGTAAAGCAGTAGATAAACATTCTTATAACAATACTAACTTCAATACTAGCAATAGATAAACATTCTTATAACAATACTAATTTCAATAATACAACTGCGCTTCACAAGGACCGTAAGGAGGTATACATACATAAAGATGAATGGTTGTTATTAATGACACATAGGAAAGTTAGTCTGGATTAGTACAGGAACATAACCAGTGTGTATTGAGATATAATTTGAGTTTATTTTTAAATAGTGTAAGGGAAGACAGAGAAGTGAGATCAGTAGGTAGTAAATTCCATAGCTTTCCAACAGTATTAGAGAACAGGGTATCACCTGCTGAATTGTTGGATCTGCAAGTGTTAAAGAGAAGTTTCTTGGAATAAGGGAATTTCTTTCTATGTTTTGCTCTTTCTGACAGTGTGAGACACTCACAGAGTTGTTTTTGACCAGAGGGTATCCCATCACTTTCATTTCTATAATACAAAAAGAGATTGTTTGTAAAAGAAATAACCAGAATATTCTGCCCATTTTAGGGGTTAGTACTGGGGGAATATTATGAGCTCTTCTTGGAATATTAATAGAACCGATTCCTTAAAGTATTCTTGTCCCTTTGTGACCAAATTTTCTAATGACCACCAAAGTATTTCTAGGATTTTGAACAAAAATTGTCATCTATTTTGGAGCAACCCTGGAATTTCAGACCAGTTGGATGACAGGCCACAGACAGTATTTAGGAAGGGTTCCAGTATCAAGCAATTACTTGAAAGAGAGAGTGTTAATGATAGCAGTCTCACTAGATTTAGGACTAGAAAATGTGGCTGTTGTTTAAATCTAATGGTAAATTTTCTTGCAATTCTACAGGGGTTGTTTATGCTGCCCTTTGTCAGCACTGTAATGGTTTTTACATCGGGAAAACCAAAAAAAATTTCAGGGACAGAATCTATGAACCTCATAGGGACATAAAAAATGGCAATAAAAATAATGTCCTATTTAAGCACATAGAAAATTTTTGTCACATTGTTTTCTTTTTGTAGTTATTGAAGGGGTAAAAAAAGACCCTAGAGGAGGCCCCTGGCAAGACTACTTAGAATTTAGGGAACTTTGCTGTCAGATTAAACTAAATGCCTGTGCTCCACCTAGCCTTAACGACAATATCAGTATTGGCAGCCTACTTATGCTGCATTCACATGTTATGTAGTTATTGCTCAAAGGCAGTAATTATATATATGTATATATATATATATATATATATATATATATACATGTATACACAAAAATCAACAAAATTTAACAAAAGTTTTTTACATGGCACTAATGTTTTTTAATAATGGGTTTTACTTTAAGTAACTTTACTTGTAGATTTTAATTAAGAAAGTCTGCTGGCAAACATTGCAATAAGAAGTTTAATTGGTTTATCATGACGTGTTCTCACAGCTTGTAGTGCATTTAATGGGAGTGTTTATGATTTTATACTACTCTGATGAAGTCTTTTGTTACAACCTGATGAAAATGCTCAATAAAATGTTTGTTTCACTACCTTGGTGGAGTCCCTGTGGTACTGTGTTCCAGGCTTGGCTCATTTTTTGGTGTTGGAAGTTTTCTTCGCTTTGGCTCTTGGTTATTGTCTTTTGCTGGGACCTGCTTGTGAATGGAGTCTTCCACTAGAACCATTACCTTGGGTAATGATCCTGTGGAAAACACTGGACATTTAACTCAGCTTATCCAGCAATTTTCTCAGCAAGCAGCTGGGACATCTGCTGGCATGGTAGCTTCACAACCAGGGGTTTCACAGGTGGGTTGTTTGTTATCGGCTCAACCCACTGCAGTGAATACTGTTTCAGAACAGACTGTTAATGTGTCTTCCACACAAGTGGTGGTTAATAATGAATTCAATATCCAAAGTCGGTTGAAACAGGACCTTGTTTTTAATGTGAACATAGGTTTCATGACTAAGGTGCGTACTTTTAACCAATTGCTTACTTGTCTTGAGAGAAAGATGATTAAATGTAAGAAATTGGAGCTAGGGAATTTATATTTTGTGGAGTGTATTAGAAATAAAGTGGTGCCAAAAGGGCTAAGACGTTGGACTTATCCAACAGGGCTTATAGCTGATTCTCCCATGTACAAAGAACTACTGGATTTGTTCGACAGCCAGGGGTTCTAACTAATGGAGACATTTATCAAGTTCAATATTAAATCTATTAAGACTTTGCAAAACGAGATTATTGAACTTGATTGACTTTTACATAATGATCGACTATTCGATCCTTCTTTTTCAGCTTACAAGGATGGTTTTCTTAATACAAATAAGATTGTTAGCGAGGTTAAGACCTGAAAAGAAATAAAACCTTGACAGGGACAGAAAAGCTTATATTTCAGGTATGGTTTATCCTAAGCTGCCTAATCCTGCCTTGAATACTGCCCATCATTCGAATTCGACCAAAAGTAGCAACGAGGAAGGCGGAGATTCAACAGAAAAAACAAACCCTCAGTCCCCTTTAGAACTGGATTTACCTCAGAGGTCCGAGAGGTTACAAAATCAGTGACGAACGGGGAACAATGCACAGACCCTGAGCTACAGGCCCTTGGGGCCATCACAATCTTCTTACTACCGGAGGAGGAACAGGAAGTTTACTCAGCAGAATTAAGAGAACTTTCTTTTCATTTACCTAATGAAGCTACCGAACACTCGCTTTTGGAATTTAATTTGGCTGACGAGTCAGACAATTTCTTTTCAGAAGCTAATTCGGTATGTGTTTACAATGAGAAAGCTGACTTTGTGCTATATAATTTTTTTGATCATGTGTTTGACCAGACAGCAGCAGATTTGTTTAGTAAAGGGCTTAATTTTGTGCCAGCCAAATGTTCCAACATTACTGGGGTCTACTTTAATTAACCGAAAGCTGATTCCAGCGAATGCAAATCCATCGACACATATACATCGAACCGAGAAATGAGCGAACTCACAAAACCGCAAAACTCAAAATACTGACTTGTCATACTCGGCCAACCCCACAGCCCGAAACCCACTACCCACTCAAACAAAATAAATAAACCACAAACATACAACAACCAAAACTCTACTTCTAACCCTACACTAAACCCCATATACACCACTATCTATGCACTTTCCTTAACCCCTCCCTAACCCTAAGGTCCGTAACTACTGCACACTTACCCTACGGAGCTATACCCAAACAAAATAAATAAACCACACACATACACTAACCAAACCCCTACCTCAAACCCTACAGTAAATGTTAAATACATTACCCATATTACATTACCTATCTATGCACTAAACTTAACCCGCACCCTAATGTCCATAACTATCGCACACTTACCTTACAGATCTGTAGCTCAGATGGGCCAACCAAAACACTTCCACATTTCGAATTTCACGGTAATTTTTCGGTTTTGTGAGTTCGCTTATTTCGCGGTTCGATGCATTTGTGTCGATGGATTTGTATTCGGTGGAATCAGCTTTCGGTTAAATAAAGTAGAACCCATTACTGACTTAGTTTTGGACCTTAAGTTATTTATTAGGAATTTAAATCTTAAACTGCTTTTTAACAGTGCTGATGTGATTGAATACTGTTCCAGGTTATGGAAGAAAAGTATCTACACCCCTCCTGTACACAACTGTCTTATATTGTTTGAAAGAATTTGTGAGTTTGATTTTAGAGCACTGTTAAGCCATAAGAATGAGAACAGCTTTGATAATTTAACTACTGATGAAAAAAATTTATTGTTAAACATTTGTAAGGACAGAACAATAAGAGTTATGAAGCCCGATAAGGGGGGAGGGGTTGTTGTTAATGTGTAAACAGAACTATGTTGAAAGAATGAATCTTTTGCTATTTGATGAAAGTACATATGAAGAGGTTTCACGGCACTTTGTCAATTTGTCATATCGTAGAATAGACCTAGTTTTACAAGACCTATGTGATCAAGGTCAACTGGATCTAGGACAGCTTGAATTTCTCTTTAATAGACATTCAAAAGTTCCAAGTATCTTCGGAATTCCCACGATACATAAGAACCGGTACAACCTCCCTATGAGACCTATTGTGAGTGCAGCTGGTTCCAAAACCCATATGTTGGGGAAATATATAGATTTTGCTCTCAAGGACATTTTAAAAGGAGAAAGACACATTTGTATTGACTCCTGGCATTTCCTGGACAAACTGAATAGGGTAGTGTTTCAGGACAATGTAAGTTTCCTTACAGTTGATGTTAACAATTTGTATAATTTCATTCCACACACCATCAGGTTGGAGTGGTTTGAGGAGTTTTTGTTTGATAGTAAAGTGTTCAATAATAGTGAAGTGGCAGTTTTAGTGACCCTTATGGAGTTATTATTAAAAAACAATTTTGTTTACTTTGAAGGGCAGTACTTCCTACAAAAAACAAGCATTGCTATGAGGGCCTTTTGTGCCCCTGTGTTTACAAATATCATCATGCTTATGTGGGAGAGAAAGTACTTGCTTAATTCAGAGCTTGTGAACAAATGGACAGTATATTTACGAAATATTGATGATTTATTTTTTCTATGGAATGATATGGGAGAAGATCTCACTAGTTTTATTGTCTACTTGAATAACACCACTGACTTCTTGAAATTTACCTATTTCCAAAATGAGTCTAGCATTAACTACCTAGATGTGGACATTAGAAAAGATTTGGAAAGCAAATGTTTTGTTAGTAATCTGTATAGGAAGCGTACTTTATGTAACAGTTTATTACATTATGAGAGCAATCATCCTGAATTTCTAAAGTGTGGTATTGTAAAGGAACAGGTTGTGAGGATTGCCCGGATAGTCATTACAGAAGATGGTCTTCACTCACAGTGTGAGACACTCACGGAGTTGTTTTTGGACAGAGGGTATCCCATCACTTTGATTTCTACAATACAAAAAGAGATTGTTTGTGAAAGAAATAACCAGAATATTCTGCCCATTTTAGGGGTTAGTACTGAGGGACTATTATGAGCACTTCTTGGAATATTGATAGAACCGATTCCTTAAAGTATTCTTGTCCCTTTCTGACCAGATTTTCTAATGACCACCAAAGTATTTCTAGGCAAGATAAGTTAAAATTCACCACCAATGGCTATTTAAAACGTAACTTTTATTAGCAGTAACATCTGTTCAAAGTAAAATTCACGTAGAATAAGACGTATGTGGATGTCCCTCTCAAACAATAAGCGCTTTCAAATAATCTTCATCAGATCATTCGTTACATTTTAAATAGCCGTTGGTGGTGAATTTTAACCTATCTTTCCTGTTGCAACAATTTTAAGATTCACCTTTGGTAGCGAGGGAGTTCTTTCTTTCATTTGTACCAAAGTATTTCTAGGATTTTGAAGAAAAATTGGCAGCTATTTTGGAGCGACCCTGAAATTTCAGACCAGTTGGGTGACAAGCCACAGATAATATTAAGGAAGGGTTCCAGTATCAAGCAATTACTTGAAAGAGAGAGTATAAATGATAGCAGTCTCACTAGATTTGGGACTAGAAAATGTGGCTGTTGTTCACAATGTCATTTGGTTAAGAATTGTGAGTACATCATGGTAAACCATACTTCTAGTAAATCTAATGGTAAATTTTCTTGCAATTCTACAGGGGTTGTTTATGCTGCCCTTTGCCAGCACTGTAAAACCAAAAGAAAGTTCAGGGACATAATCTATGAACCTCATAGGGACATAAAAAATGGCAATAAAAATCATGCCCTATTTAAGCACATAGAACATTTTTCGTCACATTGTTTTCTTTTTGTGGTTGTTGAAGGGGTAAAAAAAGACCGCAGAGGAGGCCCCTGAGAAGACTACTTAGAATTTGGGGAACTTTGCTAGCAGATTAAACTAAATGCCTGCGCTCCCACTGGCCTTAATGACAATATCAGTATTGGCAGCCTACTTAGGCTGCATTAATATGTTATTTAGTTGTTATTGCTCAAAGGCAGTAATTTTAATGTATTGTATATATATATATATATATATATATATAGATATATATATATATATGTATAGATATATATATATATATATATATATATATAGATATAGATATATATATATATATATATATATATATATATATATACAAAAATCAACTAAATTTTACGAAAGTTTTTTACATGGCACTAATGCTTTTAATAATGGGTTTTACTTTAAATAACTTTTCTTGTAGATTTTAATTAAGAAAGTCTGCAGACAAGCATTACAATGAGAAGTTTAATTGGTTTATTATGTCATGTGTTCTCACAGCTTGTGGTGTATTTAATGGGAGTGTTTATGATTTTATACTATTCTGATGAAGTCTTTTGTTATAACCTGACAAAAGCACTCAATAAAACGTTTTGTTTTTCTACCTTGGTGGAGTTCCTGTGGTACTGTGTTCCAGGCTTGGCTCATTTTTTGTTGTTGCAACTTTTCCTGGGCCTCTCTAATCTCTGTATACCCCTCTACTCACTAAATGGCTCTCATACTCCTGTTATAGCCACACCATGGTTTACTGCTCTTTGTACTTCAATGAACCTCCTAAGCTTAATCTCAACCTCACAATTTACAATTTTTCTTCTGACATTAAACTTTGTAACAAATTTCAACATATAGCAATCATAAATCTGTTTTCATTTTCTTGCCCTCAGATTTAACACTGTATGATATTTTTATTCTATTGTGTACTATTTCCATGTCAGGTGTAAAAAATCTTTACTGAACTTTGACTAACTTATATTGACCAATCATGTATTTTTGCTTATTGTCTAAAATATGTTAACTATTGTTTTACTGTTTATTCCTTTTGTTGTGGAGCTTTTCTCCCCAGGAGGCTGCTAAAATGGAATAACTTATTTACCCAGTCAGACCATCCTAGTAATCAAATGCAATAAATAAAAATAAATAGTCTGTTTAGTTACACTCTTTAGCAATTACATCAGAAGGTGCATTTGTATTTTAAACATTCAGAGAGTTATTTCGTGAAAGTAGTGTAACCATTGAGCCTCCTAAAAACATGGGGAAGTCAAGTGTATTCTACATACTAAAACAGTTTTCATAAATGCCTTATTACCTAGGTCTTATTAAAAGGAGATCAGGTGAAACAGGAAACTTCTTTACTGGATGCCTGAAGGGTGGGGTAATATACTTGATATGTGGTTTTGAGGCAAGATGTGGCAAGTAGCTATTGTATAGGAGCCTGAAGTTTACAGAGTAGTTTAACTGAAGGGGAGCTCTAGAAGTCACTTGAAGCCAGTTTGTCTCTAGGGAAATATAGTCATGTTCTCCCTGAGAAGATAAAGACATTAAGCAAAAAAGTATTGGAAAGTTCAGTGTCAAACACATGGTCATTACTCACTTATCTATGTATTGTGAATATTTCAATGATGTGATATTAACAGTTTTATAAGTCTAATGATAGGCAGCCTGTGTAATGTTTCTTTAAAAGTGATTGCTTTTAATTACTTAGCTCTGGTTGGTGTTTTGTTACTATATTAGGTAGACTTAATCCCAAAAACAATGACTCTGATGATGCTTGTATGAAACAAGAGAAAGTGCTAAGTCTTGTTGGGAATTGTGTTTTAATATTGGTCTCCAACTGAGTAGGTTGCTGATATTGAGTTGTATCCTAGTATCAAACCATTCTGTTTGTTCATATTTTGAAATGTCATCTAAAATTTGGCTGTGAAGGAGTTTTCCTAGTAGCTTGGTGAATAGGCATAGTATAGTTAATCGGACTTCTGAGAGTGCTTGGTCTATAAATTAATAGCAGTACATTCAGGCATACATATATGTATACATATGTGGATGAGAGAGAGTGTGTGTGTGTGTGTGTGTGTGTGTGTGTGTGTGTGTGTGTGTGTGTGTGTGTGCGTGAGTGCATGTGCGTGTGTGTGTGTCTGAGTGTGCTTGTGTGCCTGAGTGTGTGTCTATATATAAGCCCAAGTATGCATATATACATATGTGTGTGTGTGTGCGTGTGCGTATGTGTTTGCTCATTAGTATTATATATTTTCTCTGAAGATAAGGCATGTATACATTTGATTATGCCATACTCAAGTGATTAACGCATTTCTCTGGCCATCATTTTTCTTGTTGCTGTATGATGTGTCTCATACAAGTTTATCTCAGACTTTACCAAAGATTCAATAATATATTCTATTTATCCTAGGCTGAAAGACCTTCAGAATGTCCTTTCCCCAATTGATAAAGTTACTAAACTGTATCTGCTGCTGCCATTTAAATGTCATTTGGAGAGGTCATTATTTGAAGATGATATGATTATACATTGTAAGTGCTCCCCTGAGATTGCTGTATTGATTTAGGTCATGTTTTATTGCATATAAACAACTAACTAAATGTCTGTGTCTTTGACGAATTATATTTGGTCTGTTCACGGTTCATAATAGAATGCGTCTTACGCAGGATTTATGTCCGGTGTAACAAAGCATACCCCTTTGTTAGCAGGATTAACCTTTCAGTGCAATCATTATGTACTTTGGAATGCTTACCTCTTGAGATTTAAATATAACATTATGAACAAATGGGACATAAATGTTTATTGTATCATGAATGATTTATAATTCTGGAAAATTGTAAAACACTTTTTTTACTATACTGACAACGTGCTTGCAACTTAACATGCTTTATCTTGATTTCTGTTCTGACATACCTTGTGAAGATTACAGTCATGAATGATCTTGCAATACAGTTAGCAAGGAACATCTCCACATAGTACAGAATATGTGTTGATATTGTATAATTTTAATTCCTGCAGTTATCACTCTTGTTACATTTTTTTCACTGAAATGTGTGATTATGCTAAATACTGAGATTTTAGAGCAAATTGTTTTTCCTTGTATCTGTGTATTCATGTGTTATTTAGGGCACACTAATCATTTCTTCTTTTTTTCATGTTATCAATTCAATAATTCAAATAACCAGACAAAACGGTCCGAAACATGAAAATACTACTAGTGTAAACTGCTGCATCATATAATACTAGGAATAATAATCTGAAAAAGAAAACAAAGTGATAAATAAGGAAATACTTGTATGTATTTTCTTATTCCTTGAACTTTAGAGACAGGATTTTTTAATCTTGCGTTTCTGTAATTTTATTTCTGGAAGCTATATTTGGTTCTTATTATTAACTGTTGGGGTATGCTGCTGCCTTTCCTCATTCTTAGTGTTTAGATCTTCCCCATTACAGCAGGCTTTCTGAATATTATGTATGAAGGAGATTTAAGATTCTCAACCCCCACGCATAACAAATGATATTTATGCAAAGGAAGTTAATGACATTACCTGGCAAATCAGCCTTTTTGCCCAATACTTTTGTACGGTGATTCAGCAATAATTATGTTTGCATGAGTGTGTGGGCATGTGTGTGTGTGTGTGTGTGTGTGTGTGTGTGTGTGTGTGTGTGTGTGTGTGTGTGTGTGTGTGTGTGTGTGTGTCTGTGTGTCTGTGTGTGTGTGTGCGTGTGTGTGTGTGTGTGTGTGTGTGTGTGTCTGTGTGTCTGTGTGTGTGCGTGTGTGCGTGTGTGTGTGTGTGTGTGTGTGTGTGTGTGTGTGTGTGTGTGTGTGTGTGTGTTAGTCTTGCACATGTACATGAATGCGTTGGAGAAACTGCAATATGGGCATACTGTTTTAAAATTGCCAAGTTGATTTCTGTGTATAAGCAATCTGCAATCATTTCCATAAAATGAATAGCCTGCTATTCTTTATTTTAAAGGTTTTAGTGCTCCTTAAGTTTGTTGCTAAGTATAATTTCTGAATTTGAAAAAGCGTTCTTCCAAGGAAAATCTAATATTCTTGAGATGTACTTTCAATATAAATACACTGAGAAATTATAGACTGTTCTGAATTTAGTAGCTTTATATAACAAAGCTGTAAACAGGCAACTGTCTCCAAGAAACTAGACTTCATAAACTTTGTCCTTTGACAGAAACTATCCAATGCATATAATTTTCTTGTTTTCTGCAATTACAAGACAAGCCTCCATAGAATTGACTTCAACCACTACATAGTAATGTTTACATATGCTGTTGTGCTGTTCGAATACTTTATCCCAAATGCACACAGTGAACTGTATACCCTGCCTTTCATGCTATGCAGAAAGCAGTTGTACTGTAGTGCTATCTGCAGTGGTTTGTCTAATTTTAAAGCACTTGTCTTCATATATAATTTTTTATAGAACTTTGTTTGAGGATGCATTTTTCAGAACTGCTTTCACCACTCTGTTCAGCATTTTTCCTCTTCAGAAAGCAGGGTTTTTGCCAAATGTGTTGCCCTAACAAATGAACTTTGAATTGATTCCCTTGCTTCTACTGTTATATCCGAGCTCTCTACTTCTTGGATACCTTCCCCTTATATCTCCTGCAGCTCTTCCTTCCTTCCTTTTATGCATCTCTGCTCAGTGTCCTTCTGCTTTTTAACTCCCAAGCTATAGGATAAGATTTTATATGCTCCCCATTTCCTCCACCCCACCATGCAGTGCCAAAGTTCCTTCTTGAACATATTGTCCCATCACTAAATGTGTTCGGTTTTGTATTATGTCAAAAAAAATAAAATATATATATATATATATATATATATAAAATCACACACACACACACACACACACACACACACACACATTTTATATAAATATATATCTATATATCTATATATATATATATATATATATATATATACATATATATATATATATATATATATGTGTGGGATCCATTTATTACATCAAATTTACGTTTCAATGAAATGTAAATTCGTGAGCGCACTTCAGCAAAAGTGCATTTTGTCGAAAATGCACTTTCGTGTGAAGATGAAAAGAAAAGGAAAAAAGAAGAAAAAAAACATGTAGTTTGCATGTAATCTTAGTTGTACATCAACATTTAGTGTTGATGCACAACTAAGCAAACTAGTGCTGAGATCATGATACAGTGGGGATAAGGGAACATTCCCTTTTCCCCACTGCATTGCGATCTCAGAGTTAGAATATTAAAGTCGGGGTGGGTGTGCAGGTGGGCTTGTCCCCCTGCAAAAGATGTGTTTTTGTGTTTCTTTTTTTTGGTTTAGCCAATCCAGCAACTACACTTCAGCAAAAGTGCAGTTTCGTTGAAGTGCACTTTCGCTGAAGTGGGCATCTACTTTTCTTTTTCGAACAAGTGTAATTTCAATGAAGAAAAGTAGATCCATATAAATATATATATATATCTGCGATCTTAACATTTTGTTTTCTTTTTCTTACTGTTGCCATTCACTCCTTTTTCATATAATCCATTTTTCCCAGTCATTGCTTACTTGCATGCCTGATGTGTAAAACTTCATTTCGATAAAGTGTTTAGCCAGGAGCCTAATAAGGATTTTTATTTACTTAAATTTCCAGCCTGCTGCTCTCTTTTCTGAATAACCCCAACCCATTTAATGCAAATTACCTGTCATTTTATTGCC
>NC_056751.1:72747297-72832297 GCF_019279795.1 Protopterus annectens | reverse complement strand
CAGCCTGCTGCCACTCTCCTAAGAAAGCAGATAGAATGTACAAAGTTACTGAGTTTTTCAAGTTTTTTATACAATCCCAGACCTCACCCAGCAGCTCTAGCTTCAGGTAATTTAGGAGCTACCAAGCAGTTTGTTAATTCTAATCCTTGTCCTTCTGACAATGGTGGTAAAGATATTGATAACTTTGGGAAAAAGTTTATGCTTTTGAAAATTTGATTTTTAAATTTCTGAATTGTCAGAATCATATTTGCTAAAGTTTATACTGAGTAATGGTTAAAGTATAAGGAATGTTTTGGCAACATTTTTCTCTTGTGAGGAAAACATCTACATTATGTAATTAGTTTCTTCTGTTTCTCGTGTCATTACTTATTGTTTGAAGTGCGTTTTGAACTCTATAGATGCTGTGTTCAGGGCAGTTGCTACTGGTACTGTTTTAAGGAGGTTAGCCTGGCTGCATTTGAAGATCCTTCCCGAAGATCAAAAATGAAATTTTGAATTTTTGTTTGGACAGAGATTTAGTTTTTGGACCTTCTGGAGCAGGTTATCAGAAAGTGTGTAGAGAGAGGTAAGCTGATTCAGGGACTTCCTCGGATGTTTTAGCCTTCCTTCTCTGAATGTTCAAGTAATTTGCTGCTTAGTCATACAATTTTTGCATGAAACAAAAACAGTCTCAACAGAGTGGTGTTATGCAGATATTTAAAAGGCAATGGCAAGGAGGCTCCAAAAAGAAAGGTAGAACCCCCCCCCCTTAGGAAAAAGGACAGTAAAACAAGGCAGAATGGTTATATAAAGGGCCATGTAACTCCCTCCCACCCTGGCAGTCCCTTACCACTTCCAGAGCATTTGAAACTCCATTTCTCTTTTGACAACAGATTGTTTCAGACAAATGGTTTCCTGAATGTCATCCATCTAGGAAACAAATGCTGGTGGTGGTGGTGTGTGCGTGTGTACGTGTGTGCGTGTGTGCGCGTGTGTGTGTGTGTGTGTGTGTGTGTGTGTGTGTGTGTGTGTGTGTGTGTGTGTGTGTGTGTGTAGGGGAGGGGGGATCACTCCTTTCCAGGGGATTCCTCATCCATGAGAACAAAACCTTTTTTATCCTCCTGTCATACATTGTGCTATCATAAGGGGTAACAGAAACTATTTCTCCTTCCCTGTTGGGGAAAAGGCTATTAAAGAATGGTTTAGTGCCAAAGAAATAAAATTCCTGGAAACCAGTAATGGATCTTTCCTTCCTGAATCAATATGTGATTGTGACCAATTTCAAAATCATTTCACTATCCCATTTTTTTCTCATGCGAGTTTTTAGTAACCTTAGATTTAAATGATGCGTATCATCACCTTCCTAATCATTCTGATTTCAGGAATTTCTTAAGAGTTTTTGTGGCGAGATCACATCAGTTTTTTGCCTAACCATTTGTACTATCCACTGCTCCAAAAGTGTTACCTGTCTGCCTCTTGTCATAGCCACTGCAAGTTACAGGGTATCCACATTTTGCCATATTTAAATGACTTGCTTTAGTAACAGGAATCTCTCACTTAAGGCATGAGACATCCTACACAGGCTGGGATTCCAGGAGAACATTCAAAAATCTTTTAGACTCTGTCATGGTACATAGAGCTTTTCTCCCACAGGAAAAAAAAATGATCTCTGTTTAGATCTATTCCAGGGGTCTGATGCTCGGATGTCTGCCACTGCAAGGGGATAACTCAGAATTCTGGGTCTCATGGTATTATCCATGATTCTCATGATACCTCCTGGAAGACTCCACATGAGAAAGACACAATAAAATCTAAAGTCTCTTTGGTCGCAGCATCAATATCCATTGCATTTTCCAATACCAGATCTGGGATTTGTGAAAAGGAAAATCATTTGGTAGAGACATCAAACCTACCTGAGTACAGATCTCCTATTGTCCCCTCCTGCTACAAAGCAGTCAGTCAGTCAGCACAGGCACATCAGACTTTGTTTGGATTGCAGTGTCTGAAGATTCAGAAGGACTCCATAAAGAGTATTATGGTGATTCCCTTCTGATCAAGGCAACAGTGGTTCTCCCTTCTTTTGAATTGGCCAGGGGCAATTACCAGAAGCTTCTAGTCAGACTGTATTTACTCAAATAAAAGCAAGGGTGTTACACCTTGGCCTCCCAAACAACTAAAATCGACTGCCTTGATGATAGGGTCTTGATAGCATATCAGCACCTGTTTTTTGAGGATATGCAGTAGGTATTAATTGATGCAAGAAAGCCTGCTACTAGAAAAATCATATATAAACAAAAGGAAAAGGCTTTCCAGTTGGTGCCAGTAAAGCAGCCAGCATTCATACAGGGATATTATTTCTTAGTTACTATCCTATCCTATAGCCTGTCTTACTCATCTATCAAGGTTCAATCAGTCATTTATTTCAGCATGTCCATCCTACAGCTGAATTTGTGACTATACTATTTACAATAGAGTTCATGAACATTTTCTTCTGGCTTGAATATAATGGATATAACCATAATATAATCATGCTAAGTATTGCTGCCAATGAATGCAATTCTAAATCTGGAAAACTAATTCTACCACTGTTCCCATAATCATGCATGATGTCTAATGGGGGTTTGGGTTATTTGGATGCCATAAAAATGAATTAATATATTTTTTTTGTTTTAATTAGATTTTTATTAGGAATAAAGATGTTGACTGTAATAAAGATAGAAGTTCTGGGAGAATAATAATTTTATTGATATTAGCCCATCTTCAAATGTACAGTATGGCTTATTTCTTCTATAATACTTCTGATATTTTCATTAATTGAATTAATAAGAGTACTCATGTAGACAAGGAACCTTACCTTCAACAACAACGTGGCCGCAGTGGTGAGGAAATTCTTTTATGTTATGCAACTTATAAATAGGGACATGGCATCTAGGTCCAAAGAGGTCATTATCCCACTGTACTCTGCCCTTATCAGACCAGTCACAGAGTATAATGCTCCCTTCTGATGTACCTGACCAGGAATATCTAGCAACTAGAAGGACCTCAGAGGGTCCTTAAAAAAGAACAAAAGGTGCAACAAGCCTTCTTTATGTAGAGTACCTTAGAGACCTTTCCCTCTACTCAGTCTTCTATAGATTGCTGAGGGGGTGATCTATGCCTAGCTTACAAGACATCTGCAAACCACACACTTATGAATCTCCTGCATATTTATAAGTCAAACAGTACCAGAAATACAAGGTTTAAGGACCTGAATTTTGTCTGTGACTCAACCCAACATGCTGGACAGACAGATATGATTCCCAGAGACTGACCTTCCTATGGAACAGGCTTCCCATCCATGTGAATCTGAGTTCTTCTATTACCCACCTGAAGGCAGCCTAGACCAATGGATGGGGAATAGGAAATTTACAGAGGTAGCTTAGAAATACCTGGCCCTCAATGTCCTGTTTGGATACAGGATGTCATTATTCTTTTCAGGAAAACTTGGCTAAGCTTAAAAAGGCCCAGCGGGTCATTATCCTAGTAACAATGTATGACTCTAAGACTATCAGGCTGAACTTTTATTCTTAAATAATCGATTTACTGTTCTTCAAATTGTAGTTAAACTTCTCCCTCAGATCTGTGTTTTACTTATGATGAATTAGTAGAGTTTCTGTTTTCTTGTTATTAAATTTCATTAAAGAAACTTTTATGAAATAAGCTAATCTCTTTGTTTAACTCCTCTATAGATTCATTCATATTTTTCAGTTATATTTTTCTGATATTTTGAATGATTTAATACTTTTAGTCAGGGCCAGATTAAGGTGGGTGCTATTGATGCTGCAGCATTAGGCCCATTCCTGAAATAGGCCCAGATGAAAACAGACGAGAATTTTCCGGAAGCTGAACAGTTTTCCTTTACTATATTAATCTCAAAATAATTTTTAGAATGAAATTTGGAGTCTGACTACTATTATTTTTTGCACTGTGACATAATTATAACGTTGTTGTGTTTATTGTTAACTGAAGATTTCAAGTCAATGCTATCAATTTTACGTTAAACAGTTTACTTTGTGATATCTTTCGTACTGTTCCACGCACGCTTGCTATGGCGTCTCAACTCAGTGGATGGGATAAAGTGAAAAAGAAAAGGAAAGAAGCAGCAGAACAGGAAAAGTTTTTGGCAAAAATTCCCAAATTGAGTTCATACTTCGGAGTACGAGCATCTTCATCGCAATCATCTGTGTCGGAGATGATTGCGAGCTCAAGTGCTACTGAAGACCAGGCCAAGCAAGAGGAACCTGTGGAGGCAAGAGAGAATAAAGAGCAGGAAAGTTCAGCGGAAAGAGAAGAGGTGAAAGGAGACACTATCGTTGAAGCACTAGCACCAACGCTGGAGGCTTTCACCAATGATTTGGGACAGTGGGGTGAAATCGACACAGACACTCGAGAATATTGGGTCAAGAAAGGTCCAAAAGACTGCCAACACACTGAATCGAATTCTGAAGAGTGCCAGATGATACCCAGGCGAGTCGTTCCAACATCAATGCACAAAGACCTTCTTCGTGCGTACGCATCCGCTCAATGGCGAAAAATCCTGTAGACAATGGTTGTGCTACAAGCCTTCGACAGGGAAGGTGTTCTGCTTTGCATGCAAGGTGTTCAGTGGCAGTGCTGCTAAAGCGACTAAGTTCATTTCTGGTGGTTTTGACAACTGGAGGGCAGACGAATCCAGAATAAAAATGCATGAAAGCAGGCAGCAATGGTCATCGCAAAGCTATGTTGTCCTTTGCGAGCTGACAGAGGGAGGCCGGTCATGTTGACTACCTAGCTGCCAAACAGGTCGAGGAAGAGCAGTGTTACTGGTGCCAGATTCTGAAGTGGCTCATCGATGTTCTGATATTCCTAGCTGAGCATGGTCTTGCTATAAGGGGCACAAATGAGATCATGGGTTCCGCTCATAATGGTAACTACACCTTGGCATCATTGAGCTGATGACGGAGTATGATACTCTGCTGGCTAGCCATATTAGAAAATATGCGAATTGTGGGAAAGTTCACGTGTCCTATTTGTCATCCACAAGAAGAATCACTGCACGCTGACACTCAAGGGTTTGCTGAAACCTGATGGTGTGAACATGCAGATGCTGTAAAAGCACTGGTAGAAGGGTGGAAGAGCATTCAGGAAGTCCTGGATGAGCTTGCGGCAGATAAAGAGCAGAAGGCAGATACAAGAAATCAGGCTGAGGTATTTTCGTGCAGGATGGACGAACTTGAGACAGCAGTTATGACAACTGCCTGGAACAATATCCTTGGCCTTCTCAACAGTACGAGCATTAGCCTCCAAGATCCTACAGTCAGCCTGAATACAGCAACTGGCTTGATGGCATCACTGGTCGACTGTGTTCAGTTTTCCACGGGACAGATTTGATGTGTATGAGCAGATGGCGACTGAAAAGGTTCAACATGGCGAATACAAGGCTGAGCAGCGTTGAAGCTGTAAGCCACAGCAAATGCCTGATGAAGGAGCTGCAAAAAAAGCAGACCTCAGCCCAAGAGAAACGTTCAAAACTCAGACGTATCTGGTCATGATCGACAGTCTGTTAGCTGAACTGGAAAAGCGGATTAAGGCGTATGAAGATATTTGTAAAACATTTGGATTTCTCTCAGAGCTAACATCATTGAGCAGATTGAGGACAAAGCTAAGAATCTTGTTTCTTCGTATCCAGATGACTTGGAAGACACACTGGTGGCTGAGCTGATACAGTTTGCTAAATTTATGCGCACTCAGAAACCGGTGACTGTGAACGAATCAGCAGAGCTTACCATGAACAAGTTTTTGTCATCATTGAATCTTTCTCAGACATGTCCAAATGTCGAGATTGGATTGCGCATCTATCTGTGCATGATGGTGTCCAATGCCTCTGGCGAGTGGAGCTTCTCAAAGTTGGGAATAGTCAAAGGAAAGCTGCGGTTCTCAATGGGGCAGGAAAGGCTAAACATGCTGGAGCTTATGAGCATTGAGCATGAGCTGCTGCACAGCCTTGACTTCACTGACATGATTGAAGAATTTGCACTTGCTAAGGCTCAAAAAACAGCAATATAAGTAAGCAGCACTAGAGCAGTAGTAAGAGTGACAATATGCCTAGGTAGGCTAGGTTAAGTCGATCTGGTTTAGCCTTTTCTGCATTACGTGTTTTCAGACAATTGCTATTGAATGTAGATGTTACATAGCTTGATGTCAATCTCGAGTTGTTACGATAATATGTCAACACGTCGTTATTATTATTCATGTTCAATAAAGGCTGGCTGGTTGCATCGCAAGCAATTAAGGCTTCTTGGTCGGTCTGAGTGCAAATGTATGGTGAGTGTCAAATGCACATGCTCCAACGCCGAGAAAAAATAGGCCCTTTTTGCGCTGCAACATCAGGCCCAATTTGGTCTTAATCCAGCCTTGCTTTTAGCAAACAATTCAATAACTAAAGTGAGCAGTAAAAGGGATAATGGATATCCGTGCTAGTTTCCTGTATTAATATTAAATATTTGTGACATAAAAGGATATTAAATATATGGGACACAAAATGGTCTTATTTTGATAAATGATTTTGAATCAGAATATATGTTATTAATGATACTTTTTAATCCTTCTAGAAAACCAACATTTTTCAGAGTTTTAAATAAATAATTCCAGTCCACTGTGTCAAAATATCTTTCAATCTCTAAACTTAATAAAGCTAACCTTTATTTTGTTGTTTAGATACAGCAGTTAAAGTGATTGCCCCTTTTATATTTTCAGAATTAAACATATTGATAAAAAGTGTGTTCTTTGTTAATATTATCTATCATAGTCCTCAATCTCTTACATAAAATAGATATGAACAACTTGTAATTAACATTAAAAAGAGATATAGTTCTATCTATACAATTTGTATCTTTTGCTTGTTTGTATATAGGAGTGATTAATGAGGATTTTCCAAGATAGTGGAATTAAATTTGAATTTTGTTTTAATAATAAAAAAAGATTCCTGAATCAGATATATGATATTAGGAGGAAGAAGTTTGTAGAAGTCAGCTGGTAACCTGTCTAAACCTGGAGCTTTGCAATTTTTCAATTCTTTTTATTTCATCTCCGATTCCTAGTACTAATTAATGTTGGTTTGTTCAAATTAGACACTTGAAAATCATTTCTTTTTTCTGTGTGTTCTAATGAATATTATAATCAATTAAATTATTATCTATTATATATTTTTTCCATTTAAATATTTATGTTAGTTCTTGAAAATGAATAATAGCTCTGCAATAGCTAAAGCTTTTAGTTTTTGGATTTAAAATCTACTAATTTGTTATTAGCTAATGTATGTCTTGATGAAATTAAATAATTATGTAATTTTAGTTTCTGTAGTATTTGTGAGTTAATATTTTTTGATAATTAGCTGCTATTTTTTTAATATTCTTTAAGTTATTTGAATTATTTTTAGGATAATCCAGTTTTTAATTTTTATTCATTTTACATTTGTTTACCAGGATAGTCCAATTGGGACAATCCCCATTTTCAGAGGATGCCCAGGGAGAAAAGCTCCAGCCTATGCTTACATACAAAGTCATCACATCAAGTAATAGAAATTATAGACAAAAAATGAGCATTAGCACATTTACAGGATGCAAATTTAAAAACAAAATATACACATAGTATCAAATAGAACAAGACTTTAAACACTTGAATATAGACAAAATATATGGTTGAATTTATATATGTGGAGGAACATAACATTGGTTAGGAAACTAAGTAGAGAGAATCACTTAGGTAGAGTAGTGCATAGTTATCAATACTTCCATAGTGAGAGTTGCAGCTAGGAGTGTAACTACTTATAGAGAAGTAGTGTTGTTAGACGGGATATGTTATGCTATGTTTTGCCATTTTCTTAAATTTATCTTGTAGTTTAAGGATTTCTTTATCCAAATCATTAATTTTCCTTTGAGTACATTCTTTCATTTTAATACTAATATGTATTTTAAAGGAATCCAACAAAATGATTTTATTAACATCTGAGTTTTCATTAAATGATAAATATTCTTCTATTTGTTTATTCATATTCTCTTGAAAATCTTTTAACACTGTCATGTAGTCTGGAATTCTATGTATTATATTAAATTTTCTAATATTTGTGACTAATTCTATGTTTACTGAGTTATGTTCTGAAACTGGATAGACATTGGTACTAAAACTATTAATTTTATAAAATAAATCTATTAAGGCATGAGCATAAGAGTAATATGCATAGTATAATGAATCACTGTTATTTTTAAATATTAGATCATTCAAATTGTTAGTTTTAGCCAATTACATAGAATTTTTGCTGGAGATGAATCTTTAATATTAAAATCTATACTTAATTTTCTTTATCTCATATATAATTAAACTCTGCTAATAATTAATCCTCCTTTTGAAGTACTTTGTAATATTTCCACATGTTCTTTAACTGTTTTTGGACCTATTCCTGGTATGCAAGAGAAATTCGTGAGAATGTATCAATTATGGTTAAGCATTAATTTGACAATATAATATATTCCTTTAATAACATTAAGTTTATTTATAATTGTTGCTGGGTTTGTGATATTTTTCCAAAGTATTGCAATATCCCTTCATTTTTTTCTCAGTGTGGGATGATGCTACAACTTCATAATCTAGAATATTTAATAAAATAATATTTTTTCCACACACAGAGTTTCTAGGGGAACACTGGCAGATTTCTTCAATTCTCAATTCTCAACAGCTTTTTATTTTCCTGGCACAGTAGTGCTCCCACTGTCATCAATATGGTCAAGGATGAAGCTGAACAGTTACCTCACCACACTTGATTTAGGAAAATGTAAATTATTTAAACTGATATTTCACTGATAGAAGGCTTAAGTGATTTAGCTGGTTAGAGAATGAAGCTGCAACTTCTCAGATAAAACAAATAATCATAATGTACATATCAGTAATACATACCAGCCATACAATCTGTAAAGTAAATACATAAAACTATACTTAAACAATAAAATAGTGCCATTCTAAAATTCAATAAATGTTACCTATTATAGCTGTTTTTCGCTTATTGTCTGCTAATATTGCAGCTTTAAGCATCACATTTTCTTTTTTGTATAAAACTACCTATTATGAAACTGGAGCTTTTCTCCCTGGCCCGCCACTGAAAAGTGGCCACCACAGGCCAGTGAGACTATCTCTGTCAACAAAGGAAATATATATATATATATATATATATATATATATATATATATATAT
Source organism: Protopterus annectens (assembly GCF_019279795.1). Taxonomy (NCBI): domain Eukaryota; kingdom Metazoa; phylum Chordata; order Ceratodontiformes; family Protopteridae; genus Protopterus; species Protopterus annectens. The sequence continues at coordinate 72,823,054 of NC_056751.1, read as the reverse complement.
ATATATACGCAGAGGTCAAAACATTACACGGATAAATCAAAATAACAAACTAGAATATTTAAGGAAAGCCTCTATCTAAGCTAAGTAAATAAATCTAATGGAATCTAGCTTACTGTTCTACCCAAAATGTTGACAAGACAGAACTTACAGACAGTAAAATTTGCAGGAGTGTGGTCACCTCAGAAAGACTAAACATTTCCCTCAGTCTAGTCCAAATGTATATATCTCAGTTCATCATACTTTTTCCAAGCAAAACCAGTGGTCATTTCATTCCATCATTTCCTTTCCACACAAAAAATATATGTTACATTACTTTCTTTCCCACAGAGATAATTAGGCAACCTGTTATTCCATATGTACACACTAATAACTACTAACTGCCAGTAAACATCTATTAATTGTTTCTTTGCCAATCACTGCTTTCTCACATTTCTGGCCAGCTGTTTATTTGAAGCTCACCTTCAAATGCATGTTATGACCCTCAATGTTTTGTCTACAAACCCTTTTGTGACTTATTTATGTACAAGTAATAAAGTACTTCCCCAGAAACAGGAGAAAGTTTCACTTTGAGGTTCAAATATACATTTTATATATCACTCTCCATTTAAATTCAAAGAGAAAAAAAGGCCACATATTCCAAGTCCACAGAAAACACATTCTGCAGATTAAAACATAAATCAAACATAATTTGCAAAGGTTCTAACATTCTGAAATAAGCATGACAATATTATTATAAATCAGTTTTCCGTAGCCTGTCACCTGCCTGACCTCACAAATCTCCCCTATAAGAACCTCAAACAAGAGGTATAAAGACATCTCTCAAGTGACAAACCTTGACATAAGGTTGCAGTCTTTTGCTACACAACCCCCATACCTTTTCTAGACAGAACATCTGCAGTACGACTCCTATGCTGTACACTCATGAGATTGGAAAGCAAGGTTTTCTTGTCCTATCAAACCATTTTAAAGAGCTATGATATTTAACCACTTTAACAACTGTGAACTTTCTGTCATACAGATAGAGTTGTAAGTTTTGCAGAATCCAAACTATGCCGGGCCACTCCTATTCTATGAATACATAAAATTCCTTCTTTGGTTGAAGTCTGTAGCCAAAACAAACAGCAGGGTGCTTTTCTTCATCTGAAGAAACCTGGCTAAGGATAGCTCCTACCACAAAGTCAATGGTGTGTAGGCATACAATAAATTCTTGATTATAATTATAATGGCTAAGACAGGGGGTTCACTCAGAGTTTCCTTGAGCATTTGAAATGCCTGCTCACAAGCTGGGTTCCAGACAATTTTACATGGTTTATTTTTCCTGGTATGTTCTGTTATTTTGGAGGGTGTAGAGGGGTTTGTCCCATGTGCAAAATAGAAGTTTGAAGGAGAAGAGCGATGTTCGAGATTCTCTCTTCTCCTGGATTTTCGATATTTTTTCTTAATGTGTTGGCACCCAGCATTTTGAGTGTTGACATTTCAATAGGGAGCCACATGGAAAACATCTAAATGTGCATGAATAATAAAAACACAAGACAAATGATATAGGAATCACAACATTATAATTTTTAATTTAAATGAAACTATGTACGTTAATAACTTAATAACATGATGCTCTGTGTGTGTGTGTGTGTTGGTGTGTGTGTGTGTGTGTGTGTGTGTGTGTGTGTGTGTGTGTGTGTGTGTGTGTGTGTGTGTGTATGCGTGTGTATGCGTGTGTGTATCTGTCTCTGTGGGTTTAATTTATTTATTTAGGTTTGTTTACCAGGATTGTGCATGGATCTCAGTGGACAACTTTCTAGCTCAGCTAGGTGAAACAGAAATACCAGGAAAGCCAATGAAGTACAATCAAACAACATACAAACACAGAGTAGTTGTGCAAAATACATAGAATGGAGTTGTATCAAAAATATAGAGTGAAATAGAAGCTAAGTTGTGGTAAGGCTAACAGTTATTGACAATATGACATTGTAGGAATAAAATATTTAATAGCTGTACAAATTGTTGAAGCCTATCCAGGAGAAACATGTTTTAAACAATTGTTAACTAATGCAGAGCAGTGAGCTGCTGCATATTTTTATTTTACTTATTCTTTTGTCCCACAAGACTAGTAACCTCTTTTCCGGGAAGCATCAAGGTGGTTCTTACACTATTAGGGGAAATTTGACCATGGCATCAGGGAACTTCCTTACTCTTTTCAGTAGGCTCTGTGGGATCTTTGACATTGACCTTTGCTACCACCAACTTAAGCAAAAGGGGTCTTGGTTTAACATCCCATCTGAAGGATAGCACACTCAAGAGTACAGCAGCCACCTTTGCAATGTTAGCAATCAATCTACCTGGTGTGGGAATAGAACCCACAGCCTTCCACTAACAATGACATGTGTATATATATATATATATATATATATATATATATATATATATATATATATACACACACACTGTGTGTGTGTGTGTGTGTGTGTGTGTGTGTGTGTGTGTGTGTGTGTGTGTGCATATGTCTAAGTGGTCTTAGAAATGGAGCAATGAGTGGCAGTCAGTATTTAGAGGGAATGGGGCTGGACAGATGCTGCAAAAGTTTTCAGTATGAGACATCTGTTACTTTTAGTAAATTCAGACTCCTCAAATGGCAATGTCCCAAGCTTGATAATTTTTGTAAAACATCTTTGTATATCCTCTAATCTTGTTCTCTAAAGTTTTGTAAGGGGAAACCTTAGATTCTTGCTGTACTCAACTTTACGTCTAATATGGCTATGGGAAATAGGAAATTCACTCCGGGGATCACCTCTGTGGCTCTGCTTGACAGTGGCACAGGAAAATAATTTTTTTGGGTGGCAAAAGCCAGGGTACCTTTTTGGCTGGGCTTGTATAGGCCCCAGGGCCGATAGCTTAGTACCTACCTATGAACCTATGAATGCTTTTTATTTTTATTATCTTGCTATATTCCATCACTAAATTATCAAAGTGATAGTTATAGATCAATATATTGCTCACTAACAATCATAGGTGTCATTCATGTCAAGTGATTGACCTCAGTGTCTTTTCCTTGTACACAGAGACCTGCTAGAGTGTCTTCTTGCCAGAGTATTAAAGTGGAATAGATGGGCCGGCAATGGGAAGTCACTCAGGTGGCCAATGCATGTAAGGTTCAAAGGATGAAGAACAACCTGAAAAAGAGAGCCACCTATCTAAATTTACTGCATTTGTTGTACAATCCGCCTAATTTCTTAAAATCTCTGGACCTTCATCAGTAGTTTGCTTTTATTAGTTAGCAGGTGTTTTCAGATTTCTGCCATATCAAATCATACTATGTAATCTTACTGTTAATGAACTATATGTTATGAAAATATACATGAAGCTAGTCATTGTATACTCACTGCATCTGTGAGAGCATTGTGTTTAACATGGCAACAGTTTCTTTCACACATGTATTAAAGATCACTGCTAGGTTATTACCTACATATTTTCATCCCAGATGAGGGTCTCAGAGATACAAAAGACAATAAATAACTGTTTACCTGTATCAGTAATAGCCTTATCTCACTGACAAGCTAACCCAACCAAGTTCCCGTGTGCTGTTAAAGAGAATTATATATGTATGTGTATATGTATATATGTATATATATATATATATATATATATATATATATATATATATATATATATATATCTTAGTATATTTATATATATATATATATATATATATATATATATATATTAATCAAACAAACACACACACACACACCTATGTGTATATATGTATATATATATATATATATATATATATATATATATATATATATATATTATAATTCCCTAACCAAAAAGAGCACAGGTCTAAAATCCCTAAGATTAGAAGAGAGATTAGAAGCTCTATCACTTTATTCGGTGTCTTATAAACTTTTGAGGGGAAATCTCTGTCTCGCTAACTGAGACATTTGAGACCCAGTTGTCCTGGCCCTCCTGTTTCTCCAGAAGTCCAGTATCTTAAATAAAGCTAGAACCAAGGACTTAAGTCTTCACCAACAGATAAATAAAACATGATGTTGAGATAATTTCGTAACTCAGCACCTCCCAAATCTCTGGAATAAATGTCCTCTGTATGTTAAGTAGGGTGAGTATAAACTAAATGATTATATGGGTATACAAAGGGTCTACACCAATTTGTTCCAGGATTGAGTGATATGGCCCTCCACTAATCAAGGCATTTTGCCTGAGTGAGTATACTTGCAAGACAACAATGGTTATTAGAAACAGTGGCCATGAAACATCTATGAAACTCTCTCTCTCTCTCTCTCTATATATATATATATATATATATATATATATATATATATATATATATATATATATATATATATATATATATGTATATATATACACACACACTTACATAAGCAAATATCAATTTATCTAGCTCTATATATATATATATATATATATATATATATATATATATATATTTATATAGATACACACACACACACACACGCGCGCGCGCAAACATATACATTGTTAGATAGATAAAACTTCCCTTACATTTTAAAAATTATTTTTGTGGAGAGGAAAGGTCCAAGCACTCCTTGTGTGGGGTGGCTTTGGCCCTTTGACCCCAAATCACCCTTATTTAATGCACTAATTCCATGTTCACACAGCTGTGATAAAAAGACAAAAGTTCAAACACAGTAAATTAGAACTGTCACACAAGAAGAAACTATAGCAACAGTCAATTTCAGTGAGTAAAATACAATAATTTATTTAATATCAACAAACTGAAATTGAATTATTGAAACTTCATCCACTTTAAACTCTGGTAAATGAACATTACTGCAACAGTGATGACTGGAAGCAGGATCTGCAAAATTGGAATCATTGTAAAAATACAATAGTTCCTGTTTCAATGGTACAAACCGTGTGTGTGTGTGTGTGTGTGTGTGTGTGTGTGTGTGTGTGTGTGTGTGTGTGTGTGTGTGGCTGTATCTCATTTGATCTAAAATACAGAATATCTAAATACAACTGATCAATCACAACTGATTTAAACTCACTTCATCTAAATCAACATAACTCAAAAAAAAAAGAAAGAAAAGAAAAAAAATGTTGTTTTCAGGGTGGCCCCCGCACCTCCATGTGGTGCGGTCCTTAACCCATAGAGACAGCTCTAGTCACCTATCACAGAAATACATGATATAAACAACATCTGACATACTCTGTTTTGAATTTTGAAAATAGAATTCTGAGCATGTAAAGCTTTCAAACAATTAAATACAGAAGTCAATTATTAATTTAAAAATCAGTTTGTGACATATCATCAGAGTTTTCAGTACAGATCTGTATTATTTTAGCTAATATAAACATACGGTTGTCTAATGCAGAAGTTAATTGAAAGTTTGCCTGGATGTCTTTTTTCACTATTTATTAACAGTATACATCACAGATGAAAGGTTAGTATTTTCCAGATGAAAAATAGAGATTAAAGCACATCCAATGCAGGCATAATTTACAGATTATTTTTAAGTTTTGACACATTCCATGGCTATTAAAGAGGTCACATGAGCAGTCTGTACTTTAATGTGTTTCAACATAAAAATGGTTTACTGGTAAACTCGACTAAGCAAATAATAATATTCACAGGGTGTCTAGTAATGTGCAATAGTGTATACTCGCATTCTAAGGCCTGATACTGCTGTCAGATTGTCACATTGCTTTTGAAATATTTGCTTTTGTGCAGTAACAACCATTAAGTATGGTAGGACTGAAAATGTGTTAAATATTTAACACTAAAAATGTCTAGCATAATATTTTGATAACCACAAATCCTAATGCAATGTAACAAAAAACAAATGCAAAAAAATTTGCCACCAGAAAAATGCCACAGACATTTCTTTAATAAAATTAAGCACTTTCATTCAATCCCAGAACTTCATCTGAATACTTTCACATAAAAACACACAGAATAATTACACGTAAAAAGCCACATGGCCTAAGCAAATCAATGTAATTGTTTAATTAAAAAAAAAAAAACATAACTATGTTTACAAGTTCCTTACAATCTATCCCTTTCTTTTTAAAAAACAACTAATAGATATTTTTTTCATTTATACCCAGGGGTTTATTAGCTTCCAGAAGGAGCTGCCAATACAGCTTCTTACTTTCTAAATGGGTCTTACAGTCACGCCCCCCCCCCATGAAAAGATTCTACTCTCTCTAAAACAATGAACACACATTTTTAAAATTGGTGTATATCTTAGCATCTCTGTAAAGTGCACTTTTTTCCCTCCTTAATAGAGTATATGTGCTATTAAATTATTTTATTTTTCAAGTGTGTTTTAGTCGTCCCAGTATAGAACACCAAGCAAGAGATGTTAATAAAAGGTAATATCAACAGAAAAATCATTTCTAGAATATGTAGGAAGCCCACCTATTCTAATTATTTTTTTGCACTTCACTAGTTGTTCACATCTCACCAAGCAAAAGAAGGTGGCAGTTTATGCATGCAGCAGTGATTGTAACCCTGTTTAGTGACTTCACAGAGGAATGTGAAAAACTTTAAATTATGTTCCTTAAGAGAGGGGATCCTGAAGCCTTCATTGATAATTCTTTGCACAAAGTCATTAATAAAAGGAAAAATCATTTTTACACCCCCATTCTAAAGGAAGATAAATCTAATGTACAAACTATGGCTATTACATGTGAGACGTCTGGGTCCTTGTATGGTGAGTATAAGCCTGACTATGAATGTAGTTTTATTACAACCTTTTCTTTGGACCATGAGCAAAGTAGGTGGGTTTTAAATAAAATTGGTCCATAATGAACAACAGTTTGGCCATACTTATCATATATATATATATATATATATATATATATATATATATCTACAAGGCTTAACATTCAAAAATATTTTTGAATCCCACAAAAGTAATGAGAGGGATGAATTAATTTATGGACTATATAAACGTGGTAGCAGTAATGTTTGTTTGTTTTTTTGGCTTTTCCCGGTTAGGGGTCGCCACAGCGGAACTACGGTCCACTAATCATTGGCAGTAGATTTTTATGGTGCCGAGTTGCCAGCCTGATACCCAATCTTCAGCGAAAGCACGCCCATTCACACATGTATTTCGGAGGCCACTCCACTGTGGGGAGGACATGCAAACTCCACACAGAAGGCACTCCAGCCGAGAATCAAACAGGAGAACCTCTTGCTGTGAGGCAACAACGCTACCGCTGTACCACCACGGTTTATTAAATGTGGTAGCTGTAATCAATGTAGGAATTTACTTTGCTGTGATCATATTATAGTGAAAAAACAACAGTTTAAAGTGAAAGGGAGATATGATTGTTTAACTAAAGGCATTGTTTATTTAGCTTTGTGCCGGAGTTGCCTTGGAATCTATGTAGGCAAAACTGAGCGCATGTTAAATGAAAGAATTTACGAATGCATTTGTAGAGATTAGGAAGAAAAATAATAAAAATGCCTTATCTAAACACATTATCGACTGTCCAGGTCATGAGTTCAAAGTTGTAGTGTTAGGAAAATTAAATGTGAACCCAAGGGGGGGAACCATAGGGTCTGCCAATGGAAAAAAAACAAAAGGGTTGCACTGGCAGTTAGGACTTAATGCAGGCAGTACCCCAGGACTTAATAAAGTTTCATCTATTATCTGCCTGTTAAAACTAAAGGAATATAGGTGATGAAATTATAATTTAAGAAAGGTTTTATTAGTTTTCATCATATGATTATTGGTTGATTTTATGTTTGTATTTTGAATTTTTATCCAGTTTGGAAATTGCCATGTTGATTTTTTATGAATGGTTTTAACGTAATACTACACTGTCACTTTAAGAAATGAACCTTAAGAAGTCATGTGATTGTTCACTAGCTTTTAAATCTTCTGTGTTTGTTACTTTGTCATATTTGATGAAGTCTTATATGATAGTTAAGACAAAAGTGCTTATTAGTTTTATAAAATAAAAAGCAGTATGTGTTTGCAGTGACCTACATGCATCAATGCATCATTTTATTGATTCCTATGAAAAGTAGATTCATATCTATGTTTGCCCCTGTTTTAAACAACACATCCAAAAAACTGATTTTGTTTTCATCCCATTCATTTTTAAAACTTATAAAGGAAGTAGTAGTTTCAATGTACTTTTCACTGTTACCAGCCCACGGCATAAAAATATCATCTAAAAAAATGCATGTAAGCAAAAATCAATGGTGCAAAAGTTAAAAGTAAAGTTTCTTACCACCAGAAAACAACATCTGCAAAGATAAGGGCTGCTGCCTCTCCCATAGCTATCCCCATTGATCTATTTAGAATATTTGTTGTCAAAAATAAACATAATCTGGTCGATGCATTCTGTCAGTATATTAATCTTGTCAGCATATAATTGACTTCCTTTATGCAGTGCTTCCCTAAACCAGTCTAAGCCCACATCTTGAATAATATCTAGAAAAATAACTTTTATATCAATAACAACCATCAGTTAGGTATTCACAACTAGCCATTGAACTTAAAAAGTGCCCTGAGTTTCCTATCATGCCCTCAGATCTGATGTGTTTACAGAAGTCGTCAAGGTGATGAGGTAAAGAGGAGAATGACCCTTACACTGCAATCTGTTTCTGCAAAGGATTCTACAAGATTCCTACCCTTCTTCCTGGGAGGTCCCTCCTGCTGATAAAATAAACTGCAGGAAAACACTCTGGTGATTAGGCACCTGTCCTAAGCAAGCCAGATGAGAGCTAACCAAAGACTGGATTTGCTGGATAGATGCTCCCAAATCAGACCCCATTTTTGCTTCAACAGCCCTTAGAAAGGGTCTCACACCACAGTTTCTTTTTGCCCATCACCAGAAAGAGGATCAAGGGCCATGGAAACATTTTATAAGCATGTTTATGCTTATTTAATGTTTTCCTTGCGAGAAGTAGAACATCTTTCTCAAATAGTAAGATTCCGTGTTAGCTGGCCGATAATATGAACCAATCACTGGACAATTGCTGAGGAGGCTCAGACTGCAGTCTGTCATTCATTGACATATTTGTCATATGTCTTGTTCAGATTTCTATGGATGGAAAGCCTGGGTATTAGCATGAAACATAGCTCTTCTTTCTCATACTTGGTTGCATCTGATTGAATTCATCAAGGTGACCAAGGTGGCCTTTACCAATAGTCCTTTTGAATTGTCTGTTATTTTTATCCTACCAGTAAGCAATCACCTGGTGAACATAGAAAAGGAGGGCACATCTCTCACTGCTCTAAGTGTAAAATCTTAAACTGTTCTACGTACCTTTACTTACAAGAATGCAGCTGAGCTCATTTTAGCTCTGGTTTTAATATGGCTAACAGCAATAGAACTTCCAGAAGTTTGGTAGCAGATATCATGGATGCAGTAACTTTCAGAACAATCAGCCCAGGGGAAGGAATAATCTTTCCCATTAGGGGTACCATACTCTTTTTTTGGGAGGACATTGGTCTAATCTGTGAGACCTTGCCTGACTATCTCGCTCTTGAAGCAGTTCTTACACTGTTAGGTATGGCTGGCCATCACAAGGAACAGTGAATAAAAATACTGAAATCCAGATGCTGTACACTTCACCTTCACACCCTCTCCAGCCCCACTGTTGCCTATTACCAGGCTTTCCACCAATCAAGAGTGTAGCAAGAAATGAGTTGTTAAATTTCATAACGAAAGATAGCTATCTAAGGGGACCTGCCAGATGAAGCAGGATCAGGTTATTACTCCATGTTTTTATATCCAGAAAGACGAAAGACTTCAGTTTGATTGGTTTGAATAACTTTATCACTAAAGAATCACTCTGTAGTCCATCCTTCACTATATATATCAGAAGGTGACTGGATGCACAATTTGGATTTCCAAGTCATCTACCTTCACGTTGAGCTTGCCAAAGAGTCCAGAACATTTCCACTGGCTCTCATTTTAGTACCAGGAGTGTTCACCAAATGTATGCCCATAGCTGCAGTAAAATAGTCTGCAGATGGGGATTAGGTGTATCCATATCTAGATGAAATTATGCTTTACACATACAGCCTTGAGATGGAAGCTCAGGCAGATGTACAAAACTGTGCAGCTGCCCAATGGGAGGATAAAAATGATGCCACATGCATCCTTGTCACTGAGAATCAGGAATCCATTATCAGTGGAAAAATGGCTTCTAGTGAAGGTGCTGGAATATTGAATGCCAACATTTTTCAGGATTTCCAAGATACTTCATTTTCCAATAGCATTTGTTTTGCACGCAGAACATTTTTTTTCTGCCAGTTCAGTCACCTATGGTACCACCAAGACATTACTAAAATTTATAGTTTCAGATTGCAGTTCCTCAAAAAGTCATAATTTTTCAACAGATACTAAAACTTGTTTAGAACATTTCTAATTTTGAAGATGGTATTAGCAGCATGTGCTGTAATAAATGATAATTCATTAGAATCAGTTGCTTGTGAATAGAAGGATGAATATTTCAGGAACTATGTTCTTGTTTTGTTAAAGACATGAGAATATCCATTATTGACAACAGATTCCAAGTATAAAACAAATATATTGGAAATAGATGTCAGGGCTGCACTACATATAATAATTTCATGTATTATAAATCTCTGTTCAGAACAAGCCATTTTTCTTCAATAAAACTAAGAAGGGTGTTTGAAATAAGGCATTTAATTACACACAACTCTGAGTGGATAATATATTTAGCTATATGTTTCTTTAGCACCTTCTAAATAAGAAAGAAATCATGGGCAAGGCTACTGAGAATAGATGCTCATCTCATCATACTGTATAAACATAAGTTAGCACATCAGAATGCAGTTCTTAACATTTTTGGAAACTAAAAAATTAAAATGAAAGATATACACTAATCTGAGAGGCTTGTGTGTGTATATATTTGTATGAAGAGTGTGTGTGTGTGTGTGTGTGTGTGTGTGTGTGTGTGTGTGTGTGTGTGTTTTAATATGTCATATTGTGTGCTGTGTGCATATTTTAATAACCCTGTAACAATCAGGGAAATAATTTTCTGCTAAAAACTAAATGTTGCCTTTGTCCAATACTTTTCATTTCAGCTTTACTTTTTCATAAGGCATAAGCAAAACATAATCTATAATGCCTTATGGTAATACAGGCATTCCTTACCATTATACTAAACTCAGTTTAATAGAAAAAACATTGCCACTTACCCATTAATAAGGGCACTTTTGTGCTTGTAGGTGCTCACTGGGTAAACACACTTTTAATTACATCTTAGTGCAGGACAACCTTCATTATCCTTGTCCATATACTCATGTACAACATTCTACTCCACCCAGACATTTTGTTCCTGCTAAATCTCACATAAACAGTCATCTTTTCTCAGTTACATCAGAGGTCTTCTCCCACTCATCTCATATCAATATCTAGCATTTCAATAAGATCTTGTTCATTTTTGCTTTGGCCGTATCAGCATCACACACACTCTGCTGGCTCTTTTCATAGGTTCATAGGTAAGGACTAGGCAAGCTGGCCTTGTGGGCCACTTTAGGCCTAGAGAATTTACCTTTTGGTGCATGAATTAACCTATCACATTTGGTGTTAGATTAGCCGTATTTTGCTAGCTTTTATTTTATAAATCATTTTGTCCAGATTACAAAATGTAAAGACTTTGCCATTGCAAGACAGATTCAAAAAGCAAGAAAATGAAAATTCTAATTTGTCTGTCACACGTACATTCATTTATAACATCCACAAAGTATGGCAGATGCTTTAGAATTACTTCTCAACAGTCCTGTTCCATAACCTAGTTTTACCAGCAATAGATAATGGTCTGCCCAGATGACACAGCAGTTGCACTGCTTGTCTCTCAGAATAAGTCAAAACCACAATCAAAATGGGCCTAGGTTTTCTATATCTGACTTCAGATTCACAAGTGTACCCGAGTGTCAATAGAAAAGCCAATTTACTCTGCCAGTTTGGATTTTATGTCGTTTATCTAATCAATTTTTTCCTTAGTCACTAAAACTCCATATGACCTTCAGGTTAATTTCCTTGCTTTATTTTTCAGCCCAATTAACTTTCTTCATTTAATTCAAGATGTTTAATTACCACAGTAGCTTTTTCATATATTTGCAATTTAAGTAGCTCCATAATCACTTGTTAGCCATGAAAATATTTTGCATTATCTATATGCATCAAACAGTTCCACTAAATTCCATAGTTCATTTCAAATGGTCTCCGTATTATTAGTAACCTTACTGATATTCAGCCTTAACCTTTTTTAACATTTTAAATGGCAGATATGGAGCATCAGGGTCTATATTAGAACAGTGAAGTTTCAAAACTTCGAATGTTCTAATACTGAACCCTATTCAGCGAAAGAGGAAAACACCGAACATACAGAACAGCAAATTTTTTCATAGGGAATAACCTTGCTGTTCCAAAACATATACACACAACACAAGCACACCAAACAAACAGCAATCCACACACATACACCTAAAATCTTATGCCTAACCCTACACTAAATTATACACACACCACTAACTATCCACTTACCTTAACCCAAACCCTAACCCTAAGGTCCGTCACTATCGCACACTCACCTCACTCACTCCCTAACCCTAACTCACCTAACCCGCCCTAACCCTCATGTCCACACAATCGCGCACATACCTAACCTGTGCCCTAACCTGAACCTGACCCGTAACTTTCCACCACAGCACTGAAAATACCAAAGCAACAGAAACGAACAACTGAATTCTTTCCCTAGGAAAAAATTTGGTTTTCTCTTGCTTCGATATTTTCAGCTTTCGCTGACTAGGGTTTGATATTAGAACATTTGAAGTTTTGAAACTTCGATGTTCTAATATAGACCCGGAGCATCAAAATTACTTTGTTCCAAATCCTGCACCATTTCTAACTCCGCCATTATCCATTTTTTCTAGTACACACTTCTCAGTGACACCTTCTCCCATTATTCTGCCAAAACCAGCACTGGGTGCACTCATTTTAAGTCCTTTTAATTTCTTAATAAAGAGAGCATGCCAAGGAGGTTATGTACTTCATCAGCACTGTACATGCATCCTCAGTTCACACCTTTTCCCCTACTGGATTTGGGGTGTGTGCACATAGCTTGCTGTAACGCATGCAGCGGTAATCCAATAACAGTTAAAATTATGGGGGTGAGTGGTGGTATTATTGTAAACAGAGGCACGGTGCATGGCTATATGAGGAAGCAAATGCTGTGCTTTGATGGGACATGTATTCTGTCAGCTCACTGGCAGCCCATGCTCACTTGTGAAAGAAATGTACTGTTAGAATGATGAGGATGATGACGGGGGTGATGATGATGATGATGGGGCTGATGAGGGTATGCACGCAGATAACCTGATGGCAAAGGCTTACAGCGTATGAATTGAATTCCAGTTGTTCTGACTGAAAAAGTACATTAAGCACAAGATGAGTCAAAATGAATCTCCTTGCACCAAAACAGAGATAATTTTTAATCTAGAATCCTGTGAACTCATTAATATTTTTAAGAAATTATTAGGCTAGGTTTGTACCGTATGGCTATACTTACAGCAAGTGAAATGCTGCAGTCATATGTTGCAAACATTCAAAACTTGTGGTAAGGATAATAGGAACACGCTCTAGAGAGGAGTAAAATGTGTCATTTCCTTAATTAGCAGTCATTCTGTTCACCTGGACCCCAAATTCTCCAGTTCTGACAGCATGACTTCCGTTTGTTGAAATAATGTTCGGAGACAAAAGATTTCTCCATATGATCTGATAACTTTGATGTATAAGCTGTAAGAATCAGAATGGAACAGAGTTAAATGTTTATTTATATGTCATTATTGGACTCATTCCTCACTGTACGGTAGGATGGTCCTGGTGACTAAAACATGATATTAACTAATTAGAGCCTAAAAATGAAGAACATGCAGTGAACTGTGGTGAAGAACAGATCCTGGAAGAATGGAGAGAGAGAGAGAAACTTGCAGGATGGTTACTTGCAAAAAGACTTGTTATGAACCTAGTAACATACTTTTTGTTAGAATGTCTGGCTTCTCAGTGTTTTTCTTTGCTGAAGAGGTTTGAATCAATAAATAATTGCAGAATACATATATGAAAATGCACTTTTTGTTCTGTGAACATGACATGAAACATTAATGACACACTGCATATTTTCACTTAAGGCAGATGTGCTGTCAGTTCAGTACTTGGAAGAACATTTCTAACATGCTCAGCTTAATACGTTTACTTCTTAATGTGTAATACCATTTGGGGGAACATCACAATGAAAAAATTAAAATTACATTTTTTTTTTCACTTGTACTTGTTGGCAAAACAATATAAATAACTATATTTCCTCTATATATGCATTTAGGAAGTAATCTTACCTGCCATAATTTTTTGAACAAGACACAAGGACATCTGCTCAGTACTTACCTTGTCAGAATATTATCATATATATATATATATATATATATATATATATATATATATACATACATGTATATATATATATATATATATATATATATATATATATAATATACATATATATATATATACATACACACACACACACACACACACACACACACACATAAGTATACATATTAGTTCATTGTTTGCACACATAGGTCTCAACTGCCCAGATTTTTGCAGAATGTCCAGATTTTTGACTCATATTTTTGGTCTGTTTCTCATAAAATTATATATTTTTGGCAAATCACTAGCAAATTGTAGAGGACTAAAGCCAGAAAATAATGGCAGACATTTTCAGACTTAATACCCTCAGAAAATTAATGTTAATGCAAACCCTGTTATTCTATGAACCTTCTAAGTTTATAAGAGCAATATTTAAAAAGTGTTGCTATTTTTGGGGCTTTGTCCCTCCATTATGTATGGCCTTGCCCCAATTTCTTGCTCTAATAGGTTGAGAGGTATGTTTGCATGTATATTGTATTTATTTATTTATTTATTGCATTTGTTGACTGGGAAACTTCAGCTAGGCAGGAAGCTACCCTTCTTCAGCACATGCCTGGGAAGAAAAGCCCAGGAAAAAAATTACAACATTAAATAAAGAATATAGCAAACAGAATATACAAGTAATCCACTAATTTATAAAATTTAAACAAAGTATCATTAATTAATAGCAGTGTACTGTAGAGTAATAAAACATATTTACAAAGTAACTTTGTAGAAGGAGATAAAAGGAGGAAATAGAACAAAGAGAGATAATTTTTTAGGATGTGTAAAAGAAAGAACATGGAGTGTGAAAGGATAGAGGAGATTTTGGCCCAATAACTGAGGATATAGTGCTTGGAAAGAATAGGAGAAAACAAGGGGCAGGACATTTATCATCTATAAATTGTGCATTTGCAGAGCCAGATCTCTGTTAGGTATTCTCTTGATTGCACTTTAAATTAGTAAAGTTAAAGCTACCCATTAGTGACCAGTACCAGTGCTAACGTTATTTCACTAAAGTCAGCAGGCAGCCTCTTCTGTTCTTGTAAGCAAAATAAAGAGGTTTCCAAAGCAGAACAACTCCGAGTAGCTTATTTTGTTCCTTTGCTGCATTTGTCTGCTGCAGTGTGGGAAAGGTAATAATGAGCACCTACTGGTACTTTTATTATAATTAAATTAGTATTATATGATCTCTCTCTTATGCACTTTGTCTCTTAGGATCCATCTCTATGAAAAAGTACTACGGGTCTTACGTAGGTCATTTGCATTCCATATTTAAACTTACATTTGCCGGATTATATGTAACTTGTCAGTTCATTCCTTGTTACTTTTCTATGGCAGCAGTTAACTCTGAGCATATCAAGTGAGATCCAAAAGTTTTATTTTTCAGGCACAAAGAAACTTACATTCAAACATTGTGAAATTTGTTGATCAAGAGGTTGAAGATGAGGCTAAAACAGAGCAGTACAGAGGAAAAACCAGACAGCATTAGACAATGAAGCAGAAGTAGTCATGGGAGAAAGGCAGCATGGGAAAGTCTCAATTGAATCATGAGAGAGACAGCACAGCAACGTATCAGATGGACAGGCTGAGCAGGAGAGTAAAGTATCAGATGGACTTGCTGAGCAGGAGAGGAAAGTATCAGATGGACAAGCTGAGCAGGAGAGGAAAGTCTCAGATGGACTTGCTGAGCAGGAGAGGAAAGTATCAGATGGACAGGCTGAGCAGGAGACGAAACGTCTCAGATGGACAGGCTGAGCAGGAGAGGAAAGTATCAGAAGGACAAGCTGAGCAGGAGAGGAAAGTATCACATGGACAGGCTGAGCAGGAGAGGAAAGTATCAGATGGACAAGCTGAGCAGGAGAGGAAAGTATCAGATGGACAGGCTGAGCAGGAGAGGAAAGTATCAGATGGACAGGCTGAGCAGGAGACAAAATGTCTCAGATGGACAGGCTGAGCAGGAGAGGAAAGTATCAGAAGGACAAGCTGAGCAGGAGAGGAAAGTATCAGATGGACAGGCTGAGCAGGAGAGGAAAGTATCAGATGGACAGGCTGAGCAGGAAAGTACCAGATGGACAGGCTGAGCAGGAGAGGAAAGTATCAGATGGACAGGCTGAGCAGGCGAGGCAAGTATCAGATGGACAGGCTGAGCAGGAGAGGAAAGTATCAGATGGACAGGCTGAGCAGGAGAGGAAAGTATCAGATGGACAGGCTGAGCAGGAAAGTATCAGATGGACAGGCTGAGCAGGAGGGGAAAGTATCAGATGGACAGGCTGAGCAGGAGAGGAAAGTCTCAGATGGACAGGCTGAGCAGGAGAGGAAAGTCTCAAATGGACAGGCTGAGCAGGAGAGGAAAGTATCAGATGGACAGGCTGAGCAGGAAAGTATCAGATGGACAGGCTGAGCAGGAGAGGAAAGTATCAGATGGACAGGCTGAGCAGAAAAGTATCAGATGGACAGGTTGAGCAGGAGACAAACGTCTCAGATGGAGAGGCTGAGCAGGAGAGGAAAGCCTCAGACGGACAGGCTGAGCAGGAAAGGAAAGTCTCAGATGGACAGGCTGAGCAGGAGAGGAAAGTATCAGATGGACAGGCTGAGCAGAAGAGGAAAGTATCAGATGGACAGGCTGAACAGGAGAGGAAAGTATCAGATGGACAGGCTGAGCAGGAGAGGAAAGTATCAGATGGACAGGCTGAGCAGGAGAGGAAAGTATCAGATGGACAGGCTGAGCAAGAGAGGAAAAGAGGGACTTTCACATGTAAGGAGCCAAGCAGTGAAATGACAAAATCCAGTGGGGAATGGATGGATGTAAAATGGGGACATAAACCAGAACAAGTCACTTTCTCTCCAGGAGAAATAAGCTTTTAAATTACTTGTGAAATGAAAGCAGTAAACACAAAAATATATAGGAATGACAAATGCGTACAAGCAAAAATGTTAGTTCATGAACAAGGTATGGAGGAAATTTTGGTGAGGGGAATTGACTGACACTGGAAAAAATTGGTCATAACATAAAGGTTTTGAAATAGACAAGATTCATAAATGTGTTATCAACCAGATATTGTGCCATATACCTGATACATAAGAATGTGTGAGGTAGTCTCCAAACTCTGGACCCTACCCAATTTGGGTTTGTAAAAGGCAGATCATGTCTCCTAAACCTGATAGGCTTCTTTGAAGCAGTCCCCAAAGCCACAGATGAGGGTAAGTTAGTTCACACAGCCTATCTAGATCTTGCCAAGGCTTTCAACACCATCCCCCATTCTGGAATTATAGATAAACTCACTAAACTAAGTATAAATCCCTATGTCACAAGATGGGTTACCAACTGGCTCACTGACCCAACCCACACTATGAAAGTAGCAGACTCTAAATCCAACTTAAGACAAGTGACAAGTAGAGTACCACAGGGTTCAGTCCTGGGTCCTCTCCTGTTTGTATCTACTTCTCTGAAGTACAGGCTAACGCAGAAGGTCTTTGGCTAACAAAGTTCGCAGATGACTGTAAACTAGGAGCCATAATCAAAACTTCTAACGATGTGGACATCCTACAAAAGGACCTCACTGAGACATATGCCTGGTGTCAAAGCCATGGCCTCAAGCTCAATGCCAAAATGTGCATTGTCATCCCTTTTAGTAAAAACTCTGTACCCATGAACTGCCACATAGGCGGTAGTCTACTTAACTCTGAAAGTGCGATAAGAGACCTTAGGTCACAGGTGGATAGTAGTCTCTCCTTTGATAATCACATCGCCACAGTAGTTAGGTAATCCTCCTATGTGGCACACCTCATCACAAAAGGTTTCTCATCCAGGAAAAAAGAGGTCATTGTTCCGCTCTACTCATCATTCATTAGACCCATTATAGAGTACAATGCCCCTTTTGGTATGTATCTCACAAGACATCTCCAATAACTGGAAAGGTTGCAGAAATACCTCACAAAGATGCCCTAAACAGACCGTCTCAAAAAACTCCAGCTTTACTCTGTCGCATATCGCCTACTCAGAGGCAATCTCTGCCTAGCATACAAAGTTATGTCAAACCCAGAGCTGATGGACATGCTCCACTTAAAGAAATTACAATCCCTCTGAGCTACAGGCTCTAGGGACCGAAACCTTGTCACCACAATAAACAGAACATGCTCGAGGGATAGATTCCTGTCCCAGACACTTCCCATACTCTGGAACAAACTACCTATCTATATCAAACAAAGCTACCTTCAAAATCTTGAAAAGAAAAATCTTGATGATTGGATGGGAGATAGGAAATTCACCCTGGGGATCACTTCTGTGGCTCTGCTTGACGGGCACAGGAAAATAATTTTCTTGTGTGGCAAAAGCCAGGGTACCATTTGACTAGGCTTATATAGGCCCTAGGGCTAATAGCCTAGTACCTATGAACCTATGAAAGAGTGTAAAGAAGGAGTCAGTGTTGATCATTTTAAATCCATTGCTAGAGGATGACTGCTGCATGCAATAGTTTCCTTAGTTTAAAGAAGGGCAGAAAATCAAGCCACTTTGAAATGAGTAGGAACACACTGACCACAATCATTTGAGGTAAGAGAGGGAGGGAAGACAAAGCAGTACATATTCAGTGGAAGGGGGTCAGAGGAGGGTCTGGGTAAGCAGCAGTCCAGACATTTTTTCATGGAAATGTATGCCATGTGTCTGTCACTGTAACCCTGACAGAATAGACAAGGAAAGTGAGACATGAAGAGTGAACATGGACCAAATGAAACTGCAGATATGAAGAAAGTGAAAAAAATCTAAATGAAGACTAGATAAGAACAAGCTAAAGAGAAAATGGTGGTCTTATGGCAGGAATGAATAAAGATCATGGTTAAGGACTGTGCAGCACTGGAAATGGGTAGATGCAGAAGTGGAATCAGAAACCAGGCAAAAGACCTGGAAATGCAACTGCATGGTATCCACTAGGAGACAGACTGGTGTGGAAGATAGACAAGATGAGACAAACTGAAAGCAAACTAAGAAGTAAAAGCAAAATCAGACAGACAACCAAGACAGGAGTACAGAATATAGAGGGAAGGAGGTTTGAAGCACATAGTGTTAAAGAGATATAAATATGATGGAAAGGTCACTGAAAAAGTGAAAAATAGTGCAGTTAAGAAAACCAAGGAAGGCAACTGGGTACTAAGAGGAGGACCAGCATGATAAAGAAGAGGTAACATATTATCAAAAATGAGTACAAAAATAAGAACACGGAAAAGGAGGGGAGAAACCGTAAAATATGTAATGGGAGAAGACTGGGATGGAGACAGATAAAGACATATAATGGAAGAAATGGGCAAGGCCATAGAAGCCTTAAACTACTGAACAGTTAATGCAGTTAGACACATTCTGATGCAATACTAAAATACAGTATAGCAGAAGATCAGGGAAGACCTAGTGTGGATATCTGACAAATGTTGCAAAGAAGAAACACTAGCAAATATGATAGTAAAACCAGGATGTTCCTCTTGCCAAAAGAGGATAAACAGATAATGAAGCCAGAGTCATTTAGACAAATCTCATTAATAAATGCAACTGCAAAAATTCAAGCTATTGCAATTGAGAAAATGTTTGGTAGGCTTGTACAGGGAAGACTGTGGTATCCCCATCCTGGAGCATGCTCATTGGTGATGCTTCCTAAGGAGAGGCGTGATCAAAGAGGGGATTTCCCTCAGATGTAAAAACAAGCATGGAGGGCATGGAAAGGAAACATGGATAGGGCATGGCTAAGCCCCCAGGATGCCCTTAAGATCTGCAACTGAACCCAGCTATGTTATAGTAACTCCGGAAGGGGGGGGGGTCAATCATGGAAATGGGGGTGTTGGAGGCTGGGCGAATAAAAATGAGGTCTTACATGACCGAAAATGTAAAAAATAAATAAATATATAAAAATAATAATTTATCCAAGGGTAGGATACTTGCTGAAATATATAACAAACATGGGTAGTGGAAAGGTAATTAGGAAAATTCAGGGATGTGACGAATTACATGATAAGGTGGTGTTCCATCAGAGTAGCAATGGGAAGTATACAGACAGGCAGAAGGAATGAAGGAAAGGAGCAATGGGAAGTATACAGACAGGCAGAAGGAATGAAGGAAAGGAGCAATGGGAAGTATACAGACAGGCAGAAGGAATGAAGGAAAGGAGCAATGGGAAGTATACAGACAGGCAGAAGGAATTAAGGAAAGGAGCAATGGGAAGTATACAGACAGGCAGAAGGAATGAAGGAAAGGAGCAATGGGAAGTATACAGACAGGCAGAAGGAATGAAGGAAAGGAGCAATGGGAAGTATACAGACAGGCAGAAGGAATGAAGGAAAGGAGGGTGCCTGTATTACCAGAGACTGCAAAAGATGTGCAATATTATATGGCAATGACTGAGAGGAACAGAACAAATACTCTGCAGTGCAAGGAGGACCGAAGGGTGACAAGGTAGAAACTAGAAGGTGCAAAATAGGAAACTTATTACTTGGATGCTAAAAGAGACCTTTGAAGGACTAACATTAAGTGGAAGGCAGGAAAGGGGAGATAGTGCCAGAACTGGAAATTTGGGAAAGGAAGGAACAGAGAGGAGGATGGTGGGAAGTCTAAAAAAATAATGATATGGAAAATGGATTACATAGTAGACGTGTAAAAAGCAGGAAACCTAGTCTGAAGGAGGGAAGAATGGAATATATGGGCATGAGATGAAAAAGGCAGATGAGATTAATGAAAATATTAAGAAAAATATAAATAAGGAAATATAGTGGAAACACTGAGAGAGGGAAATAAAGCTGTGGATTTAGGAGACAAAAAGGAGATGGGGAATGATATATGGGGATTTTTTTTTTTTTTAGTTAATGACCACAGCACATGTAAACAAATAAAAGTAGTTCTGAAACAGATTCAAGCCTCAATTTCAAATCCTGACGTGTCAGAAGTTATCCAAAAGTAAAATAGAAAGCTATTTCACTAGTTTTCAAAGCTAGAAATGTAGGTGCACTTTTGTAACTATATCAAAGTGTATGTTCATAAACATGCAACGTTTTCTCAAGATCAGAAGGTCCATTTTTCCAGAATCTAAAGATAATAGTTTCAATACCAAAACACAATTTTAAACCATATCCATTCATGCTTGTTCAAAAGATCTAAAGGGTCTATAATCCCTAATAGCCAGAACCTGGCTTGGCCAGGGTGGAAGGGTTTTAGCTTGACCTCACCTACAGGCCTTTGTTACTCTAGCCCACAAGCCTACCAAGACCACAACACATGCAAATAGTTGACTTCTTCCACTGAGCATATCTAGCATCTCATAGCCATTCATCCACCTTGGTTATATAAAACCTTAGGGGTGAGGTACCACAGGTGGAATAAAGATGAGGTTGGGTGAATACCTAAAGCACTTCCCTGATTTAGCCACACCCCATTGTTCCTCCTCCAAAAACAGGTCCTTTAATCCATTTCCATTTGTTTTATAATGATGTTACAACAGAGTTATGATTGTGGGTCAAACCTTCACACCAAAATGCCAGATATTTACAAGGGACCCTATCTTCCTTAAAAAGGTCTTCCAACTATTTACCCATCCTGGTCCCCTTTTCACCCTCACAGGACTGCCTCATAACACTAAGTAAATAACCTAATGGGAGATATTGCCACCTTTTTAAAGTACTACCAGGAGGGTGGTCTAAGCACTTTTAGAAGGATATGATGTGGTCAGAAGGATTACCTTCAAAAGTCCGAACTTCCATACTTCCATATCCATATCCAACCTTTGTTTGCCAAGACAAAAACAGCAAAACCTTTAGCAAATTTTTCCAATGGTACGTAAACACTTGGTCAACATTACAGTGCAAAACACACCACAGTATGTCAAACCCACCACCACCACCCACACCTCCCTAACTAAATATACCAACTCCAAGATTGCACTACAGTGGGGAGAGGTTTCCATATAGCCATGAAGTTATTTTAGGGGGA
Organism: Protopterus annectens; assembly: GCF_019279795.1. Lineage (NCBI taxonomy): Eukaryota > Metazoa > Chordata > Ceratodontiformes > Protopteridae > Protopterus > Protopterus annectens. The sequence goes on along the minus strand of NC_056751.1, from coordinate 72,800,628 downwards.
CACACCACCAGGCAGATCAGCTTTATCTTCTACCCTGCCTGGATCTCATATTTTTGATCTAGTCATGAAATTGACCAGATTGTTTTATCACGTCTATCTTTTCAAATTCAGACAGACATATCGCCCTCCATAGTGTGAGTATTACTGTACCCCTGGCATAGGATGTTAAATCTGGCAGCCCAGCCCTCTCTTTGCCATGGCAAACAGATGGGCTCCCCCTGGAGATTTCAGTATGGCGACTGCTCCAAAAGAAGGGTGCTACCAATTTTTGAACTTGAGTTCAGAAGGAAGAAAAAGAAAACTGAGGCCGGTGACTCACTGGAAAATTGTGGTGGACTGACCGCACATTTTGGTGTGTGTGTTTGCATATGTATGTATGATAAGAATAGTTATGAAATCTGGAAACAGTTGACTTAGGAAAAATATCTTTATCGTAATGTGCAGCCAAAATAGGTGCACCTTTTGGACTTTTGGATTGCCAATATATGTGTATAGATAGATAGATAGATAGATAGACAGATAGATAGATAGACAGATAGATATGCCTTATTGGTGCTTTAATTAGAGATGATTTAAAAATAAATAAAAGCACTGTTGGCCTTTTCCTACTACTAAAATTTGAACGCAGTCTTCCCACTAACCCATCTCCCGTGAGTTTTCTGAGAACTGTTTTCTTTCTGGACTGCCTGTCTCCTATGGTCTGACTATTTATACATATATCATCAGGGCATTGCTATCTATGATTTATTCGATCATCTCCACAGTCTAGATGAGGATGACGTTCATGACCCTCTTTGTGGTAATGAATCTCTGTTCTAATTATTGGAATAGTAACTCTTATGAGACTAGAACAATGACCACAGCTTACCTTGCATAACAGGTAGTGCACAGACGTAAGGCCATGGGCTGTTATCAGGCTGCTTCATGCAGTACAGGGATTGATTCCTCAGTTTGCATTTGCCTACTGTGGGACTCTGAGTAAGTTACCTACCTACCCCGGCAATGCTCCCAGGCTAAGTCTAAAAATGGTCCTTGTGCATCATTATTTTACCCTGGTTAGCAAATGTAAATCAAATAAAATAGAAATAAGTGTTAGCCTAGACATTTTGTTTTGGGTCCAAACTATCTTTTTCAACAGGCACTTTAGAAATAAAATTGATCCCTTTCCTAAATATTAACACTCCTTTACTAATAGTGTTCTAAAAGGCTGTATCCTTGCTTCACTTTATTACAAGCATTCCAGTGCCTTGGTGGTTCTAACACCCATCAGCGCACTCTCATTAGTAAAGCTACCATTATTTGGGTAACTTCATTACAGAAACCACCATTCTAATAACTTCACAGCAGCACCCACAATCTAAGTAATCTCACTACGGCAACTATTATCCAGGAAATTTCATCGCAGACCCCAGCTTCCAGGTAACGTCACCACAACACCCACTCCACAGGTAAATTCAGTATAACACCCACCATCCAAGTTACTTCATCAGAATACCAACCATGCAGGTAAGTTCGCTACAGAAGCCATTATCCAGATAACTAAACCTCAGTATTCACATTCCAGACATCTTCAACATAGCATTCCCTGTCCTGGTAATTTTGCCATAGTAACCATGATCCAGGCAACTTTAACACAGTACCCATTATCCAGATTACTTCACTACAGCAACCGCCATTTTGGTAACTTCACCACAGCATCCATGATCCAGATAAATTCACCACAGCATGCACCATTTAGGTAACTGTACCACCGCACTCATCACCCAGAAACATTCACTACAATCTTCACCACCCAGGTAACTTCACCATAGCACCTGCAATCCAGACAGTCTCACCACAACACCAACTAGCCAAGTGACCTTACTCTGGTATTCACAATCCAGGCAACCTCAAAATGGCACCCGCCATCCTGTAACTTCAACAGAGCACTGATAAACTTGTCAACTTCATCACAGCACCCACAAGATAGGGTTCAGTGCAACTCTATCAAAAGTAACTTAAGGAGACAAACATTTGAAATTAGAAAAGAGATGGTTAAATTGATTGACCAACACATGGGCCCTACCACCTCTATCTGCACTTACATGAGGGACCATGAAATTGCTCAAGTGAACCTCACATGGACAAGCACTGCCTCACCTTGCTTCCTTATTTGTACTTGACTGAACATACAGTTGGCCAGCTGCACAGTGTCCACAGTTTTTATTGTGGTCACTAGGTAGAGTACCCTTATCTAGAGTAGCCAAACCAGTGCAGACCTTTTTTCTTTTCCAGAAAAGTCTTCAGTGAGAACTAGTCTTCTTATACAGACATCCCTATCTTGATAGCTCTTTTAGATCCATTCAGATGGAAAGCAGATGACAACGGGACCTCACACCATTGATGGCATTAGCAGATGAAGCAGAATTATCACATCCAAGCTTGTGATATAAAGGCATTTATATTTTCATCTGCTGTTTGTATGATGCATTCATCCACTGACTTTATGGGGGAGGCAGTCAGAAATTAGTAGTGCTACTCAATGTGATCAGGAATTTTTTCTTTAAAATTTTCAAGTTTTGTAGGGCTAATGTGGAAGACAAACATGCATATATAGCCACATTCCATGAAGCTAGAAACATTTGGAAAAAACAATCATTCTTGTCAAGTAGTGTTTTCTTAAATTAAGTAGGTCATGTTGTATATTTATTTTGTATTAGGTGCATAATTTTACTGTAATGAGCATTTACATTAAATGATCCATTCTGATGTAATGATTATTTTGTTTTCTGTTAGATTCTTATCAGGGTGAATACCAAAGGAAATTATACAGGGAACTGTTGAAAAACTACAACCGCCTTGAACGCCCAGTATTTAATGATTCTCAGCCTGTTGTTGTAGAGCTACGTATCACCTTGCTACAGATAATTGATGTGGTAAGATAAAATGCTTAACCTTTCACTCATCTGTGATTGTTTTTATCTTATTGAAAGTTCTAGAATGCATATTCATAAAACGGCACTTTAGCTCTCGTTTCTGGATAGTTTGCCGACTGTACCATATTTACTGATGATTAAGCAAAGTATGTTTTAATTAATACAATTTCATAGCATGTATAACGAGCATTCCAAGAGATTGTTAAATGATGTTTTATATAAAGCATGCCAGTTTCATTTGGGAGAGGGTTGCAGAAGAGATGAAGAGGTGGTACCTTGTTGACCGCAGGTGATGATAATGACTGCTGCTGCTGCTTTTGTACTGTAACTCTGCTATAGCCACGCACTGGCGATGCATCTACTGGACAATTGTGCTCATTTTTGTATTTTGGTTTTTGAAGGACTATGAATATTCCCTTACTGAATATTCAGTATCAGAATTATGGATGTGTTATATGTGCATGCTTCTTCTGCATTTGAATATGTAAGACAGTAGGATCAAACAATATGCAAATAATATCATGCACTGTTGTTACTTGTGCATTTTGTGTAGTACTCGGTGATATGTATGTTTGTGTGTGTAAGTATGACTGTGTGTGTGTGTATATGTGTATATCTATCTATATATCTACCCACATATATATGTGTATATGTATACATATATGGCTACTTTTAAATTTCACACGTTCAAAATGTTGACTTTCTTATGGTCGAGCCATAAGATTGAAGTTTTTAAACTTTGAACCGTTTAAATGGAGATCTCCGTACAGTGTGGAACAGTATATTTACCATTTTTTTCACTGTAGTGCAATCTTGGAGTAGGTATATTTAATTAGCAGGGGGTGTGAGGGGTGTATGGGAGGCTTGTCCCTCTGCAAAAATGTAAAAAAAAAAAAAAAAAATCTTTTTTTTTTTTTTTTTGCTTTTATGTATTTATTTATTTATTTATTTTCATTATTTAAAATTCGAAGTTTTAAAACTTCGATCTTATGGTCTCGATCATAAGAAAATCGAGGTTTTAAATTTCAAAATTTAGAAGTAGACCCATACACACACACAAACACACACACACAACTGCTTATATACGTACACTTGTGTGGTATGTCTTATTGTATGCGTAGTCTACCTGAATAATGTTCAGATTCGTTATGAAAATGCAAGCATAGAACAGTAAACGTACATGGATTTGATCATAAAGATAATATTGGTCAGACTGATTCAGAGAATGTGTGAGGCAAATGCGAGTTTATATTGCAGTGATATGTTCTTGTGTTAAAACAGAACTAATAACTGGTACCATTTGGTTATGGACCACCAAAAATCATATTTTAAAAAATCCTATTGTAGGTCTAGTTAATGAAAGGTTGCAATGCATATCTTCTAGAATGGCATACAGAATTTAAAAAGGAACTAAATAAATGTGGAATAGTTAAAATAAACTTTTAAATGTATATTAAAATTCTGACATTGTAAAGAAAGAAAGAAAAGATCTATGATATATAATGAACTGAAATGGAAAAAAATGATGATTTTCTGTAATGCATGTTTACATATGTCTTAAGTGATAATTTAATAAAGGTGTTTAACAACTTCTGACATTCATGGGACAAAACACATGCACAAATAATGCATTCATTTTTAAAAGAATTAATTGGAATTCAACGTCTACAAAATAGCAGGAAATAAAAAAGCAAATAAGCAGTTTTCACCCGAGATATATTATCCTTGAAGGTTTGCTGCCCGAGTACAGTATCATGGAAATGTCTGCACTAACATTTAACAGATGTCTGAACTTAGTGTTTTCCATAAGTGCACGTCTAGACATTTAAATAATGTGACCTTGAATCTCTTATACTATTTATCCTATAATCCATTTCAGCACAGATTGAGAAAGGAACAACATGCTTAGGCTGTTTCAATCTGTAAGGTGTTAGTTTTTTCTTTCATTTTTTTATCCAGTGTAAAATTATTTAAAGACATTTAGCAATTCAAATGAATACTTTTCACTGGCACATCTTTGATATTGTGACTCTCCCTGCATTAACACATAGAGACATACAAATATTTTAAGCACGTGCATTAATGCTCTTCTAGCCTGTCAATATACCAAAACATACACACATGGGCTCATGTGCACACACGCATACACTTGTATCTTTGTGCATTTATATTTTATGTTTGCATGTATATGCACTCAGTAGGGAAAGTATATATCCACACGTCCCAGAGACCAATGACCCTAAGTGTCAAGTCTCTGATGCACATATGTCAATAACTGTTTCCTTCAGGAAATCAGGACAAATTTGGTTTCCACGTGTGTGCAACTTTTTTTGTTTTGGGAGTTTTCTTCCTTCTTTACGTCTGTGTGACATTGAAGTTGATGTATATAAGTTCAGGGTATGGGAGGGGGCAGACCAGCAAAACAATGCTTACTTATGACCATTCATATTGGAAATGAAAAAGTGCCTATGTAAAACATTCCTTTGATTAAACTGATCCCATTCTGCCATGATTTGGAATTATATTCCAACAGTCTAAGTGAATGTTTAAGCACTGGGTACAAAAGATACCAGCAGCATATATGGAGAGAGTCTTGGTGCCATTATTAAGAAGCTAATTCTAGATATGTGGCCTTATCATAGAATTGAAAACATGGTGCTGCAGTGTTGCACATCACTTTAACTGAAAATTTGTGTTAGACAAAGATGTAGAGTGTTGCTCGTCTTGTCTATATTCAATAAGATGATGGGGCTGGGTGTTCATTCAAGTAGTTTACTACACACAAACACATCTGGATGGAGAACGGTAACATTAAACTTAAATTAACTAACTAACTGACTGTCTACTGTACACATTTTATTATATTTTTTATTTTTATTTTATTTTACAATTGTTGACCGGGCTAGTCTAGCTGGATACATGTCCATTTTCAGTAGAGGCCCGGGGAGAAAAGCTCCAAGAAATCATGCATAGTTAAAACAGAAGTTATTACAGATATTATAAAACAGCAAGTATTACAAAAGCTAATTATAATAAAAAATATATATATTTTTTTTTTTATCCCCCTCCCCCCACCCACAGGTACATGCAAATTGCAAAACACTTAGTGATTACATGATCAGGTGCAAGATACATATATGTTGTATAATAGTATTTTAAAGAATACATAAATGGAAGAAAAGAAAGGATGTAGGGTGAGGTATAGAGGATAGGAAAATAATTAGTCTGGGTTAGTACAGGAGCATAGCCAGTGTTTATTGAAGTATAGTTTTAGGTTCTTTTTAAAAAGTGAGAGAGAAGACTGAGAAGTGATTTCTGAGGGTAGTTTATTCCATATTTTTCCAACAGCGTTCGAAAATAAGGATTCACCTGCTGAGTTGTTGGGTTTAGTAGTATTGATCAGTAGTTTGTTTGAGGAGCGTAGATTTTTGAGATTATTATAAGGTGTAATTAGGGTAGAGAGTATTGGGGTGTTGCTAGGTTGATACAGGGTCTTGTGGATTAACTGGTGAAGTTGGAGCTGGTTAAGTAGTTCTAGCCAGTTTAGATGTCGTAGATTTAGGCAGTGATGGGTTCTAATAGGAGAACCTGTTGCAAATCTAGCAATATTGTTATAGGATGTTGCTAGTTTATTGAGGTTGTTTTTAGAGAGATTGGTGTATATAGGAGAAGCATAGAGGAGAGTGGAGGTTAGGTGAGTTCTGGCTATAGTGGTCCTAGCTTCTGGTGTAAGATAGGGTTTAATTCTGTAAAGGGATCCTAGTTTTTTGTTAACTAATTTTATTGTGGTGTTTATATGTGTCAAAGTTAAGATTGTTGTCTATTGTTATTCCTAGCAGTTTAGTGGTTGGTTCAGGAGTGATAAGAGTACCGTTGTTAGAAGTGAGATTGAAATGGAAAGAGGTGGACTTTCAGGTTGGTGTAAAGAGTAGTAGTTTAGTTTTCTTGGGGTTTAAGAGGAGGCAGCGGTGTGAGAACCATTGTTCTACAGTGTTGAAAGATTTTTGAGTAAGATTATGAAGTTCAGTTTGAGAGGAGGCTGAGCAGATTATGGTAGAGTCATCTGCATATTGAATACAGGCGGAGTAAGGAATAGCAGAACTCAGGTCATTAATATAAATGGAAAATAGGAGTGGGCCTAGTATTGAGCCCTGTGGGACCCCAAGGGAGATAGAGAGGTGATTCGATAGTTTATTTTGCCAGAGTACAGCCTGCTGGCGATTTTCAAGGTAGGATCTGAACCAGCTCATAGATAGAGGATCGAGTGAGAGTTTAGTGTATGGAGGAGTAGTTGGTGATTAACCATGTCAAAAGCTTTAGATAAGTCAATGAAAACTGCAGATGAGAGAAGATTCATGCATGCACATGCATGCTTACACCTCGGCTGCTCACTACAAAATGGCACTTTTGCTTGCACGTGCTCAGTACTTATATGCAAGTGCCCACTGACTGTAATGGCTATTAAAGGAACATACACACTCTGATCTACATCCTCCCTCTTTGACTAGTTGGTCATACAAATTATACAAATATATACAATGACAATCATGTCCAGGTTGCTGTGTATTTGAGAGTAGGTCTTGAGATATGACCTGACCTCGTAATGTAGTAACTAGAACTGGGTTTAGCAACAGGGAGAGTCACTGGGGAATGTTCTTCTTGTGGACTTTCGGGGATACTTTCAGGAACAGGAACACATGATGAAATGTTCTCTGGAACAGAAACATTAGACAAATCACACTGAGAATTAGAGTCCTTGTTACAAGCAAAATGTTGCAACACTGGTAGTAAATATTTCTGATTCCACCTGAATTCCATACTTTATGACTCAATAATGTACAATCTCAGTTCTTCACACAAATGTTTCACAAGCCCTATCTGCTCAAATACTTTTGTTGTCTGCCTCCTCACTATCTCTCCTTTTAACAGATTCAGAGGTATGTTGGTTTAATCATAGTAAAACTTTTGGGACAAACACTTCTTTAGAAGTTGAGTTTTTACTGATTTGTTGTTTTTAGCACTTGGAACCAACAAATTCTTACTGATTGGCAGTGTGGTTTTGGTTTGTCTCGACATTAACCTCTGGGCAGGTGAACTAAGAAGATTGTCACAAGGTATGTTTCTGAGATTTAGCAGATTTGGAAAAATATTAGTATTGTCACGTTTAGACTTTTCCACCAGCTGTTTTGCACTTTGAACTGCATGTTCTGCCAAGTCATTTGATGGTGGGTATTCAGGACTGCTCATAACATGAACAAAGTCCCACGTTTCAGCAAATCTTTTAAACTGCTGACTTGCAAACTGTGAACCATTGTCAGAAATGACTTTGTGTGGACTACCATGGACAGAAAAATGTTTCTTCAACTTCTTAATGACAGTATTGGATGTCAGATTAGGAAGTAGGTCAATCTCGAACCAATTTGAATAAGAGTCTAACACCAAGTAACACTGACCATTCCATTCAAAAATGTCTGTAGCTACTGTCAACCAAGGTAGTTCAGGAATCTAGCTTAGCTGAAGTGGTTCTTTTTTGGTAATGTGGTTTAGTACTATTGCAGTCAGAACAAGCTGAAAGTTCTTTCTCAATGTCTTTTGACAAAGAAGGCCAAAATACTAGTCCTCTTGCCCTGGGTTGCCACAACACAAAATTTGAATATACTCTTGTTGCAAGGATTTTGGAACAATCACTTTTAGACCTTTCATGATGATACCATCTTCCATCATAATCTTGCCTCTGTAAGGAAAATACTGCTGCACATCTGGTAGCAAACAAGATTTGCTTTGACAGACATCCTCAACTGATAAAGTGGTCGAACTTCTGGAGAATTGGGTCTGAAGCATTGTGAGGTCTAAGCTGATCAGAACATCTGGAAGAAAAATTTTTCACTTCCATGACTTCAAAATCAGGTTTCTCATTTTCGTGCTATTCAGCATTTTTTCTGGGTGATCAGGATAAAGTATCAGCAAGATAGCCTTTTGTGTAAACCATGTTTGCCTTTTGTGTAAACCAAGTGAAAATTGAACTTTTGCAATTTAAACATCATGTGTTGCAATCTTGCAGGAGCTGTGTGCATTGGCTTTTTTAAAATAGTGACCAAAAGTTTGTGATCAGTCTCGATTTAAACAGGTCAATCATAAATACAATCATGGAATTTCGAACCTGCAAACACAATTGCCAAGAGCTCTTTCTCTGTCTGAGCATACTGTATCTCAGGCTAGGTTAAGGTTTTAGATGCATAGGGTACTAGTCTGCCCTCTTCAAGAATGACTTCACCAAGACCAAATCTCGAAGCATTACAAGTTTGTGAACATCATAATATCTTAAAGTGGATGGACTGGCAAATGCTCTTTGGTGTTGTTCTGATCAGGACCAAGTTATGTCTTTGTGAGTCAGTTCTATTAGCAGTGCTGAAAGGTCACTCATATCTGGAATGAACTTGCACAAATAGATGACCATGCCAAGAAAACATAAGGAGGTGACATTGTCCAGAGGTGGCATCTCAAGTATTGTAGATTGCTTGGAAGGAACTAGTCAAATGCCTGCACTGAAAAACAAATGACCCACATAAATAACTTCTTGTAGCCTGAGTTTGCATTTCTGAAGATTAAGATTCACCTCACAAACATGTTCCAGCACTTTCCTGAGGTTTCTATCATGTTCAACTCCACAATTGCCTCCTACAAGAATATCATCTACTATAATTGCACATGGATAGACAGAAAAAAATTTGCTCCATTGCATGTTGAAAGACTTCACTGGCAGAATTTATCCAAAAGGGCATTCTCAAAAATCTGAACCTTCCAAATGGTGTACTGAAAGTGGTAAGAAATAAAGATTCTCAGTCAAGCAAAATTTGCCAAAATGAACTTTTTTTCATCTAAGACAGAAAAAAACAGTAGTGTTTGGCATAAGAGCAACAACTTCTTTGATTGTACGCATTGGATGATGAGGTTATTTTAGTGCTTTGTTCAAATCTCTTGGATCACTACAAACTAATATCATCTGAGCTTTTCTTATGAGCTACCTCCATGGAGGATACCCATTCAGTTCTTTCTTCTACTGTACAAATTACACCTAAATGAACCATTCTGTCTAGCCCAGCTTTGGCTCTGCCTTGCAGGGCTACCGGAACTTTTCTTGCTGGTCTGATAACTGGGCTTAATTCTGGGTCTAACTTCATGAAAAATACAACTGGGAGTTTGCCTAATCTGTCTTCAAAAAGATCAGCATAGTCAGAAAAAAATATTTTGTGCAAAATGTTCATTGTTATATATGCTTACATGGTGGACTTCTGCCTTAAATGTCTCTGAGGCCTAACAATGACTGTACATGCCTCTTGACTACATAAAATTGCAAGTCATAGCAGTTCCCAGCAGAGTAACATGAAAGCACCACTGAGCCTTTGGTTTGGACTTCTTCACCACTATAAGCAACACGCTTTGCACACTTTGCCAGCTCAAGCTTCTCACCAGCACTTACTCTGGCAAATATTTCTGCTGACATAACATTGCACTTTGAACCTGAATCAACTTTGAGCTCTATGGGTCTCTCATTAATCAGAATAATACAAAATACTTTATTCTTTGCCCAGAAATCTACTGCATTGACTGTTTCACCAAGCACAGACATACCATCAACATGAAAAGTGGGTCGCAGCTTTCTAGTTGATCAATGTGCCTCTTTTAAATGGTCTCTTTTAATAAAAGAATGTGCCTCTTTTAATTTATAGAACCTTTTGAAATGATTCCACTTTTTACATGTGTGGCACCGCTGACCAAAAGCTAAGCTCTTTTCTCTTTTGGGCTGAAGGCTGCCTCCACAATTATGACAGTTGACTATGAGGCTTGCCACAGATTTTGTTGTCACCCCTCTGCTTCACTGAGCATGCTCTGGCTTTTACTGGAACTGCCCTGGAATTTGCTAAAAAGGCTTGGGGTTTCACTGAAGCAGCCACACTAGTTGGCCTGTATCTTTTAACCACGTGTTGCATACTATCAACATTAACACTGGAAGGCACAGGAAGCCTGCTTTTCTCTTTTGTAAGCATATCTGTGTGTTTTTCTGTGACTTCATATATCTGACAAATCTCTATGGCCTTATTACTCTTGCTCAACCACTCTCCAGTTTACAGCCACATTATTATCAAATACAAGTGGACCAGGTCTGTGAAATCCTTCTACTACGCCAAGAAAATGCTTTTGTAATTATGTTCAAATGTACACATACATGCCAGGTACTCCAAAAAGTATTCATCTGTACCACACTTTATCCAAAATGACTGTACTTTGCAAAGTAACTGTACTGTAATACTACACAAACATACAAACACTTTGCACACCTCAGATTCCTCGAATAGCTTTAGTTAATATGAAAAAGCACATAGTGAAGACTATGGTCATTTTCTCTTTTTTAAACATTTTATGAGATTCAAAAGGTATTTCTAGCACTTTTGTAAGCATTTCGAGTATTTTTATCAATATGTCATAATTTCTAACATTTCATTAAATTAGAAAGTTGTTTTGAAAGGTTTTAATGCTTCATTTTATATTTGAGTAAAAAATTATTTAATTGAGTTTTAGTACCTGGATTTGTCTTTCTGACCTGATTGCGAATCATCTGAGCAGGGATGATCCACTCCTGTATATTCCTCCGACTGTAACTGCCTGCTCATGGTCTTGAAGAAGTTTTAGTCTGGATCCCATTCTGACACCATGTTGCCCGTCTTGGGTCTATTCAATAAGACGATGAGGCTGGGTGTTCATTTAAGTATTTATTATACACAGACATCAGGATGGAGAACGGTAATATTAAACTTAAACGAACTAAGTCCCTGACTACGATACACATGCATGCTTACACCTTGGCTGTTCACTACAAAATGGCACTCTGGCTTGCACGGGCACACTAGTTATATGCACATGCTCACTGACTGGAATGGCTCTTAAAGGAACATACACACTCTGATCTACAAAGGACAAATTGTAAAAAACTGTAAAAAGTATGGATACATAGCCTTTAATTTGATTAATCTGGGCTACAGTAGATAAGTTCACACTTGACCAAAGGAAGATAAAAGTTAGTTTGGGTTTCATGATTGAAATAAGAGGCTTGGTTCCTTGCTGACTGGTAACTCGACCTCTCTTATTGCACCCCACATAATTCACTTGAGGCTTAAGATGCCTCACTGTATGTTTAGTGAAACATTCCTAACTAGGATTTACAGAAATTAAATACTTTATTTTATTATATTTCTCCCTAACTAGGACTTTTCTTGACTGGACAGTTTTTACTGAACATAATATACTTCTGACAAATGTATCTGTAGAAAACCTTCAGGTGAGTTTACAAAATATAGGTTCATAGGTTCATACGTACTTACTATGGTATTGCTAGATTAGAATCTTCAGAATCCCAGCCATACATTGCCAAGAAGTTTATTTTTTTAAACCTTGTGTTTTTGGTACAAATAACATAGATGTCTTTTATTTTAGGGATGAATAAACCCAGAGTCCAGCAGACATTTATATGTTGCCCCTATCCACAAGGAACAAAGGTGCTAAACCAAGAGTGAACTTGTGGTTTCCCATTCATCCATTTACCCATATTATGCTTGACTATAGTAAGAGATGTACTTTGTTTTGTGTGGAAAAGAAGAAGATTCCAGAAATGTGATATTCTCTGTCATACATATCAAGCCCTCTAGTATGTTCTGTTTATGTTGCCAACAAAATTAAGATATCCTCTGTGGGCATTTATGTCACTACTAAACTTGAGATTTTGCAGTACATATCCAGCAGAGTGCTAGCACTACATACAGCCTTTATTGCAACTTGTATGGAAAGGACATTATGTATTATTCTCAATTTTTAGTCACCAATAATAAATGCAGCACTTTCTGCCCCCCTGCATTATCCTACAGCCTTCCTACGCTCTCCTGCATTATCCTGCAGCCTTCCTACGCTCCCCTGCATTATCCTACAGCTTTCCTATGCTCCCCTGCATTATCCTACAGCCTTCCTACGCTCCCCTGCATTATCCTACAGCCTTCCTATGCTCCCCTGCATTATCCTACAGCCTTCCTACGCTCACCTGCATTATCCTACAGCCTTCCAATGCTCCCCTGCATTATCATACAGCCTTCCTATGCTCCCCTGCATTATCCTACAACCTTCCTACACTCCCCTGTATTATCCTACAGCCTTCCTACGCTCTCCTGCATTATCCTACAGCCTACCTACACTACCCTGTATTATCCTACAGCCTTCCTACACTCCCCTGTATTATCCTACAGCCTTCCTATGCTCCCCTGTATTATCCTACAACCTTCCTACGCTCCCCTGTATTATTCTACAGCCTTCCTACGCTCCCCTGCATTATCCTACAGCCTTCCTATGCTCCCCTACATTATCCTACAGCCTTCCTACGCTCCCCTGCATTATCCTACAGCCTTCCAACGCTCCCCTGCATTATCCTGCAGCCTTCCTATGCTCCCCTGCATACAGCCTTCCTACACTTCCCTGCATTATCCTACAGCCTTCCTATGCTCCCCTGCATTATCCTACAGCCTTACTACACTTCCCTGTATTATCCAACAGCCTTACTACGCTCCCCTGTATTATCCTACAGCCTTCATACACTCCCCTGCATTATCCTACAGCCTTCCTATGCTCCCCTGCATTATCCTACAGCCTTCCTATGCTCCCTTGCATTATCCTACAGCCTTCCTACGCTCCCCTGTATTATCCTACAGCCTTCCTATGCTCCCTTGCATTATCCTACAGCCTTCCTACGCTCCCCTGTATTATCCTACAGCCTTCCTATGCTCCCCTGCATTAACCTACAGCCTTCCTACACAATGCCTAATATTCCATTGCTGGGTCTACAAGCTTCTCCTTGTTTCTCCCCCAACTTGTTCTAATTTAGTTGGAGCTGGTACAGATGTAAATGGTGACCTGGAGGTCTAGCCATTTGCATTTGGCTGGGGGGGGGATTTTAATTTTCTGCCTTTGTATTTTACTTTAAATGGCCTGTACCTTTTATTTCTCCCACATGGTTTCAGTGGTTGCATCCAAGGGGCACAATGTGCATCATGTCACCCTGCCTCAGTGGCAGCTGAGCCATGTCTACCGCCCTTTGTTTGGACTGCATCCCTTCATGATGATATCACCAGCCTCCACCACAAGGAATGCCCATAGAACTAGCCACACCCGTCACTCCCCATCACTCCATCAGTCACCTGAGCCACTAATCGAACCAGGGTTGGCAGGGCTGGAGTTCCATTCGTTCAGGGTGTTATCCATCTATGCCACCAGAGCAGTCAGACACAGTAATTTAATACCTAAACAATATCTGTTGTACATGATATACCATGCATATTTTTACAAGCAAAATTATTTATTAATAGTTTTTAAAACACTATAGCATTTATACAGATTTTTCAGTTGTAGTAAACCTTTTATGAGGACAGATAGTAAATCTGGATATTTTTTCATTTAGTACTGAAGTGATACAAGTGTAAGTCTCTATAAACAGTTGATTTTGTTTTGTTAAGTATACCAAACTGATGAAGTCTGATTAGCACAACTGGTTGGCCTAATAAAAGCCACTTTTTTGAACATAAGTTTGAGTACTTGATTTCTTGTCCCAATATATCTATATCATTGTAATTTACTACCTCATTCTCCTGCCAGAAAGAGTATATAGCTTTTACGACCTTTTACTTATTTTATTATATATTTTCATGCATCATTATGTAATATGCATATTAGGAATGCTCTTTTATCTTGCATATAATGTATGGTCAACTCTATTACTTGCCTTATATTTTGCTTATTTTCTTTTATTGTATTCACAAATTAATATTTGTAACCACTGATTGATTTTTTTTAATCTGTTTAATGTGTATTGTGGAGCTTTTCTCTCTGGGACTCCACTGAAAATGGGCTCATACCCTATCAGACTTTCTGGATAAACACATTTTGTATTTATTTATTTTATATTTGTTGACCGGGTTTGTCCGACTGGGCTACAAATGCCCATTTTCAGCAGTGGCCCGAGGAGAAAAGCTCCAATAGAAAATAGAAATTTTACATATTAAATACATATAGAAATACATTCATCAGTACCACAGATTATTGCATTACAGTGTCATACATTAAACTGTGGCAAGTGAAATACATAGAAGCACATTCATCAGAGGGATACATTCATAATTACATATTATATACATAATAGTGCAATAGTTACATAGCTGAAATATTTTACTAGTTATGTTTGTACAGTGATATACCAAGAGGAGAAGATAAAGTAATAAGTTTGTTTATAGAAGGGAAGGAAGAGAGAAGAGAAGTAGAAGGTTATAGGGGAGTGTTTACGGGGGATAATTACATTGGTAAGTCCATTTTTCATGAAGGTATCTTTTGTAGCGGTTTTGAATTGACTGGGATGTTCAAGGGATCTTATATCTAGTGGTAGGCTATTCCAAGCCTTGGAAGGGTTAAAGCTATAGTCCTTGGTTTGTAGATTTTTAGTAGACCTTGTTCAGAACTGCAGAGTAATCTAGTGGGTAGGTAGTGAGAAATTAAAGATGAGATAGTTGGAATGAATAATTTGAAACTGATTATATCGAAGCAGGTTAGGTAATTCTAGCCAATTTAGTTCTTTTAATGAGAGACAGTAATGTGATTTTTAAGAATTCTGGGCAGCAAATCTGGCAATCCTGTTATAAGTTGTTTCTAACTCATTTAGTAGTCCATTGTTGAGGCTGGTGAGTATTTGGGAGCTATAAAGTAAAGTGGGTATGAGGTAGGAATTTGAAAGGGTTAGTTTTGCTGTTTTGGTAAGATATTTTTTGTTTCTATAGAGGAGACCTAGCTTGAGATGTGTTTTTCGGATACAATTATTGATGTGCAAATCAAAGGTTAGTCTATCATCAATAGTAACACCTAACAGTTTTGTATTGGTGTCCACCTGTATTTGAGTTATATTTTGTGACAGTATGGAGAAGGAAGACTTTATGTGGTTAAGGTTTTTAGGGAGAAAGAGTAGTAAATTGGTTTTCTTTGGATTAAGGATAAGTTGGTTTTCAGATAGCCAGTTTTCTACAGAGTTAAAACAGGACTGTGTGTCTGACTTTAGTTGAGTTGGTGATTCAGCAATAGTGATAAGTGTAGAATCATCTACGTATTGTATCAGTGAGGATCCAGGACAGGAAGAGTAGAGAAGGTTGGTAAAGATGTTAAAAAGATGGGGCCCAAGGATGGAGCCTTATGGAACACCCGTTTTAACAGGAAGAAGAGGGGAGAAAGCTGAGAGCCATTTGACTGATTGGAGTCTATCAGAGAGCTAGCTGTTAAACCAAGATATGGTGGATGGAGAGAAGTATAAGTTTGCTAGTTTAAGGAGGAGAATTTTATGAGAGACTGTATCAAAGGCTTTAGAGAGGTCAATGAAGAGACAGGAAATAAGTTTGTTACCGTCTCTAGCTAGTGATACAGAGTTTAGGAAAGACAGGAGAGCTGTAGTAGTGCTGTGCATGGGACGAAAGCCATGTTGGGTAGGTGTGAGTAGATTTTCTTGCAGAAGGTAGTGTAAGACAGAATTTTGGAGAATGATGAGAGTATGGTTATGGGTCTAAAAGTAGTTATATCTGTAGAATTTCCTCCTTTGTGTATTGGAAGGATGTAAAATTGTTTCCAGATGGAAGGGACTATGGATTCTGTAATAGAGCGGTTTATTAGAATAGAAACAGGGAAAGCAAGAACAGCAGCAGCAGCCTGAAGGAATGTGGAGGGAATGTTGTCTACGGATGTGGAGCGAGGTTTTAATTTAGATAGTAGAGTTTTAATATAGTTAGTGGAGACAGGTTTGAGGGAGAAGGTAGTGGTAAGGTTACTACTGATGGAAGAGTTTGAGCTATTAGGTCTATTATTGTTGGTGGGATGGTTTGTGTCTTGATTTAGTAATTTGGATATTGAGTCTATAAAGTAGTTGTTAAATATGGAGGCAGTTTCCTCGTGTTTTGTCAGTATGAGGGTTAGGGGAGGCTTACGTACCTAGGTGTAGTATTTGATTTACAGAGTGCCAGAACATTTTTAGGGTTGGATTTAAAGGTAGAAGATGGATTATTATAGAAGTTTTTCTTATCTTTATTTATGTGACTTTTGGCAAGATTTCTAAGTTCTTTATATTTCTGGAGGTCTGGTTGATGTTTAGTTTTAGTCAAAATTTTCCATGCTCTGTCTTTATTTTTTAGTAGTGCATGGGTGTTTATGGTCAGCCATGGGGCTATGTTAGACTTTATGTGGACTGTTCTAAGGGGTGCCACAGAATTTAACATACTAAGGAAAGTGGAGTTAAAAAGGTGGACAGCTTCATCCAAAGGGAGTAGTTTTAAGGGATTCAAGTTCACCTCTGATAGTAAAGATTTGAAAGTTTCAGGATTAAAGTTTGTTAGTTGTCGGTGTTTGATAAACCTTTGGGGTTTAGCTTGATGAGATGTGTATCTTTTGTATTTTTATTGCACAATGATCACTTAGGGAATTTGGTCGCATTTCAGGGTTATGGTATTTGGAAGGGTGAGATACAAGAATCCAGTAAAGGAGAGATGAGGCTGTATGGGAGTTATTGAAATAAGTGGGATCAGAGATGAGTTGAGTAAAGCCATAGAGATTAACGTGTTATGAGGAGCTTTGAGAGGAGAGAGATAGCCACTTAATGTTCACATCCTCAAGAATGATAGTTTCATTTAGGATGTGTTGGGAGATATGAGCAAGCATATTTTCCAGTAGGGGGATATTATCACCTAGTGGAATGTAAATTGCTACAGTGGTGATAGTGGAATGGCTATTAATATTTAGGTTTACAGATACAATTTCGCTGGGGAGAAGGTTTGGGATGTAAAAGTAGAGTTAAAAATGGTAAGGTGGTTAGAGTGCAGGATAGCAATGCCTCCACCTTTCCTTTTTGGTCGATCTAGACGGTGTATGCTATAGCCAGAGGGCAAGATCTCTATGTCTTGGTGTTGGGATTTCAACCAGGTTTCAGTCAGAACAAGGATATCAGGAGTATGGTGGGAGATCCAAGCATGTAGTTCACTTACTTTGTTCAGAATACTCGTAGTGTTTATTGAATAGAATAAAAGATGTTTGTTTGGGACATTATTGACTTTGGGGTTAGGAGGACTAGCAGTGGAGTGTGTTGGACCAGGGTTGGGATGGATGTCTCCAGCTAAGAGAATGTTTTTGTGGAGGTAGATGAGTCTGAGCACATTTGCAGTGGGGGTGTAGTATTTGGTTTTGTGTTTGGTAGTGGTGAGTTGGGTGTTAGGTAAGTGCATTTTTGGTAAGGGAGTATTTAATGAGAAGATAGATGGTAAAATGGCAAAGGTTTGGTGATTATTTATATGGCTACAGCAATTTGGGTTTGTAGGGGAGATATGTTTGGGGTGTAAGTGGATGTTAAGTGATGTGTGTATAAGGAGGAGGAGTAGGAGAGGCAGTAATAGGATGGATGTAGTTAGAAATGCATACATTTTACTCTTGGAGAAGTACATATTGTAGGGTGTTTTTAGTTAATAAAATGCACAAGGGTATAGTTTTTTGTCTATTAGATAGTGGATAATAGTGTATACCAGATAGTACCAGTAGGGGGGGGTGAAGTTAGAATATTTTGTTGTAGCAGCAAGTGGGTTGAGGTATAGTCTATTATGGAGTGAAAGACAGGAGGGGAGGGTTATTTTGTGGGAGGTGCAAAGTAGTTAGCTATAAAGGAAATGATATGGGGGTGGGTGAGAGGGCAGCGTGCCCAAGCAAAGCGAGGGCAAATGGAGCAGGTTGAGCCAAGTCATCACTAAAAACTCTAACAGAATAAGGTTATGTACTGTTCATAGTAAGAATAAGAGGTTTTGTTGTGTAGTACTATCGGGTAAGAAATAACTTAAAACAGGCTAGAGCCCAGCATGTAATATACATACGTATCTTGAAACTATCTGGCAGTCTGTTAAGAAATGGGGGGGGGGGTCCTTGCTGCTAAGCTACTTCACAGCATACCAACATGCTAGATCGTACAGTAGATAATGCCTTAAATAAGTATATTGTAAAATGTAAAAACTAAGCCAACATACTTTGCAGATAAGGAGATACTGCAAGGTAAGAGGACAGATCTGTGTGATGAGTGAGTTTTGTTGCAATCATTTAATGCAGGACTTTTAACAGTATGCTGTCAGTATGGAGATGAAAAAGACAAAACTTGACTGATAGTTTGCAGATAAGCAGATACTGCAAGGTAAGAGAACAGAGCTGTGAGGGAACGCAGTTAACGAGTCAGCAGCATGGAAGAAAAAATGTCAAATAAATGAATAAATAAACATCTGCTATATCTATCTATATATATATATATATATATATATATATATATATATATATATAGATAGATAGAGAGAGAGAGAGAGTTATACAAAGACCACATTCCTTTCCGTGTCATAGACAGCCACTGCAAGGGAATCTGTGAGTTACTGATACGAGTATTGTGTTCACCTGCCTATGTCAATTCCTATAGGGATCCAACATTTTAAGACTGGATTGCACATATATGTATTTATATATAGATGGTCAGATATAAATAAATAAGGGCTTATAAAAATTATAAAAAGATGGCAAAAAAAAACATATTGGGCAACATTTTCAGGTAACCTGGCTGCTTGCATCTAAACATAACTGCTATACACAAACTATACATGCATTGCAAACTTCCCTACATGTGTTGTAGTAAGTAAAAGGTTAGGATATGCCTACCAAATATGCATTAATTACAAAGTAGGTGTGTCTGAGGTCCAGAAGTAAGTGTTGCATAACAGCTGGAGGATACCATAAGTACATTAAAATAGAAAACTAATTCGGGTGATAGTTATTTTATAATATTGTGAGGAGTCTACATGAGAAAAGAGGCTATCTAACATGCAGAAACATGTCATGCCGTTCCAGACTTGAAGTCTACATGAGAGAAGAGGCAACATGTCATGCTATGCCCATTGACAAAGATTCTAGAGTAATTGCATCACATGGTAGTGATGGCAGAAAAAGACAGCATTGTTTATTTTTCTGCTCTTGCACAGCAGTACATTCTTGCATTTGTCTCATATCGATAGTTTAGCCATCCTCACTTCAATACTTCTATAGATTAAGAGTTCACAAAATGTTCTCTAAAACTGTTACACTTAGCTACAAACATTTTATTAAATATTACTTCCTAACATCTTACTGTTAGATTATATCTACAACTGCATTTCACTGAAAAAATATTTGCAGATATCTAAGCTGAAGTTTGCACCTTCAATTTATTATCTGTGTCCCTTCTCTAACAGCTGTCATTTTATTTAACACTATAGCATTGTGTTTATTGTCATTTCTCTAACAGCTGTTATTTTATTTAACAGTCTAACATCATTTGTCATCCCTTCTCTAACAGCTGTCATTTTATTTGTCATGCACTGCAGTCACCTGTATCATATTTGCCTTTTCCTTCACTCCTCAACTGCAAATAGGTTATGTTCTTTTGTTTTACTTTTATATTCACTTTCAAGTCATCTTATCAACCTAGTAGTCTTGAATTATTTCAGTTAGCTTTAATGCTTTATCCTATATGGATGCCAGAGCTATGCACAGTAGTAGAAATTTGGCCTGAAAACAGTAGCATAGCAAGGGCTCCAGGCACAAAGTGTTGCAGAGTGAGATCACCCAACCTCAGTCTCTCTTTAATGTCATACCAGCTTTTAAAAGTCGGTATTGCATTTGCAGTCAGACGTGAGCATTGTAGTCCTCAATATGTGTGGTTTAAGCTACAGCAAGCAGTTTGCTACAGATTCTTATTTTTGTAATTAAAACCTGAGCACTGTAGTGCTCTGCGCAGGCAGGCTATAAACTGTAGCAACAGTTTGCTACAGTTAAATGAAGACATTATATTTATTGGTTTATATTTATTTAATAAAATAAGTTGAAGGAGGGTTGGTGACAAGGAACAGAAATGGCACTTGAATGGCTGGGTCGGGGGGGGGGGGTAATTCATCTGCCACCTGGTTGATGTGCCAATAGAAGGGAATGTCTTGTTTCTTCTTTTTTTATGTGTTTAATGTGAAAGGTGGTAAATATAATAAGCTGGTCCTTGTGATCGGCTTATTACAGTGAAGTGCTTTTTTTCCTGCTCTTCCTGAAGACCTGAAGAGTGGGTTGTTGGTTAATAGTACCGCCCCAGGGTGCTGGTTGAGTAAGCTACATTTCTGCCTGAGAAGACCTTTGGACAGTGGTAAAATAACTTTTCCATTTTGTAGTTCATTTTTCGATAGTTTGTATTCTAGCATCTTATTTATTTTGCTCCCTGTTTATTTATATCTTATGGTTTGTATATGCAGACAAAGGAACTCTTAGAAATTTTGCTTGTCCTAACTTTTATAAGACAGGCCTGCCACATTCTTACTTTGTCATAACAGTATTACTCATTTTGTAAGTGTGAGTACATTGTGATCTTTTTGATAGTTAATAGAGCTGATGGGATTCAGTGGGTGGTGCATAAAGGCAGAGCTGGCTGTGTTTTGGAGTTCTTGTAATAGAACAGAATTAAGTTTATTTTGCATGAACTGAGGAAAGGTAGAACAATGTCTTGGTTGGAGTTACTACCTTTCAGCTGTGATTGTGTTTTGTGGCTCGGTTCCTGGATGGGGTGCTATTTGCATAGAATGTACCTGTTATCAATGTGTGGACATGAATTTTGAATAGGTTTCTAATCTACTCTAATATTCCAAGACAAACCAGTATGTGAACTGGTGATACTCCATATTATTTGCAAATGTAAGCACTGTGTGTGTGTGTGTGTGTGTGTGTGTGTGTGTGTGTGTGTGTGTGTGTGTGTGTGTGTGTGTGTGTGTGTGTGTGTGTGTGTGTGTGTGTGTGTGTGTGTGTGTGTGTGTGTGTGTGTGTGTGTGTGTGTGTGTGACTGCATATGCATCATGTAATTCCATGTCTTATGCCTATTAATTGCTAGTACAAGCTATGAATAGGATAATGTAAGTTTAGGAAAATGAATGCATTTGAGCAGAATAGGACAGACTTGGCTAATTAGGCTTCATGGCTATTAAAACCCATCTGAAACAGTTTGCACTTCAGCTCTAGTACCTGTTAAAGTACAGTGAAATTTCTGATGCAGATTATTTAGGATAAGCATCTGAATGAATGCACACTCCTGATATCTTAGTTATAGTAGTTCCTGTACCCTTCTACCTGGTGATTTCCTTCATGTGAAAAAGGCATTCTGGACCATTCTATGCATGGCACCTCAGTGTCATGTTGTTCCAACCTAGTAGTAGGTAGAGACTGATAGGTTCATAGGTTAGTACCAAGCTATCAGCCCTAGGGCCTATACAAGCCTAGCTATAACAATTCTGTGGATATTTCTTCCCACAATATTTACTTTCCTGGACCCCTGTCTAGCAGGATGACTGATGTGATCCCTGAGGTGAATTTCCTATCTCCCATCCAATTGTCAAGGTTCCTTTTGAAGAGGGCCAAGGAGGCGCTCTGCTTGACATGTATGGGCAGTCTATTCCAGAGTATGGGGAGTCTCTGGGTCAGTAACCTATCCCTCCAGCATGTTTTGTTCATTGTGATGACAAGGTTTAGATCCCTGGAGCATGTGGCTCTGAGGGATTGGAATTTCTTTAAGTGGAGCATGTCCAACAGCTCAGGGTATGACATGGCCTTGTATGTTAAGCAGAGATCACCTCTGAGTAGACGATATGCCACAGAGTATAGCTGGATGAATACAGTGGGACAATGACCTCCTTTTTTTCTGGATGAAAAGCCCTTAGTGATGAGGTGTGCCACATAGAAGGATTTCCTGACTGTTGTGGCGATGTGGTTATGGAAGGTGAGGCCACTGTCCACCTGTGACCCTAAGTCTCTCATCACACTTTCGGTGTTTAGTGTACCACCTATGTGATAATTCATGGGTACATGTTTTTTCCCAAAGGGGATAACTATACATTTCTTGGCATTAAGCTTAAGCCCATGGTTCTGGCACCAATCATCTGTTTCTGTTAAGGCCCTTTTGTAGAATATCCACATCATTTGGGGATTCAATAATGGCTCCCAGTTTGCAGTCATCTGCGAACTTTGTTAGCCAGAGTCCCTTAGTGTTGGCCTGTACTTCAGAGAAGTAGATGCTAAACAAGAGCGGTCCCAGGACTGAACCCTGAAGGTACTCCACTTGTCACCTGTCTGGAGCTGGATTTGGAGTCGGCTACTTGTACAGTCTACATTCTGTCAGTAAGCCAGTTGGCAGCCCATCAAGTGATGTAGGGATTTATGCCCAGCTTAGTAAGTTTATCTATGATTCCAGAGTGGGGGATGGTGTCAAATGCCTTAGTGAGGTCCAGCTAGGCTGTGTGGACCTCCTTACCCTCATCCACAGCTCTGGAGACTGATTTGAAGAAGTCAATCTGGTTCAGGAGACAAGATCGGCCTTTCACGAACCTAAACTGGGTGGGGTCCAGTGTTTGAAGGTTGCCAATGTCTATGTTTATAAGTTCCATGATAATGTGTTCCATGCCCTTGCAGATCAGGTTTATCTGTCATGGCTTAATGGTACATCACTTTGTCTAGGGTGTGCAGGGTCCTTAGTTTGAGCCTTGCAAGTGCTGTTTAGTGTGGGAAGATGGCATAATGGTTAAGGTGTTTACCTTACAGACACAGGGTGCAGGGTTTGATTCTCACATGGGGTAATTGGCTTGGCTTGAAATGGCTCACAAGGGTAGTTAGCCTAGTACTAATCTATGAACCTATGAATCAGACTGATGGGACAGTAGTTCCTGGGATCCAAGGTGGATCCCCCTTTGTGGAGTGGGATAACTGTAGCTGTGCACCACTTTGTGGGCACGAAGCCTGAGGTAAGGCTATGATTAAACATGACACTTAGGTGAGGTGCCAGTTCATTTCGTAGTTCATGTAGTACACAGCCCGGGATGCCATCTGGTCCCATGGATGATGTATTCTAAGCTTTGGAGAGTGTGGTTTCTACCTGTGTGGCCATGATTACTGGAATTTGGCAATCTTTTGGTATTGAGATGGGCCCTTTAGGGGGTGAGAGGGGGTTGAAGTTGGCACTAAATTGATCTGCCAGGATATTGGCAATGTCCTTGGGATCACTATATTTAATACCATTCTGTTGTAGCTCAGAGCAGATCTGAACATTGCCATTTAGATTCTTGACATAACTATAGAATGCCTTGTGGTTGTCTTTGGAATCTTTAGTAATTTTATTTTTGTAACTTACTTTGGAGGATTTTATGAGAGATCTCAGCTTCTTACTGTGGCTGGTAAGGGAGTTTTTTGCACCCTTGGATTTTCCTCTTTTCTGCAACAGTTTTTTCCTACTGTTGTATAGTTTGTTTATGGCAGAGGACCACCAGATTGGCTTCCTTTTTTTGGAGGAGAGCGTCTTGGTTCTGTTTGGGATGGCACGATTCATACACGAGTGGATGTGCTCATACACTGCTTTAGTGTAGGATTCAGCAGTCGAACTTTCAGCTTCTGTCTACATGGGTGATGTTCGTCACTTCTGACTTGAGTAGCATGAAGGTGGCTTTAGAGAAGTTTTTTGCAGAGGTTTCATTACTGGGGGGTGGGAGTGGGATGTGGATGTCAAGGGCGATTAGCTTATGGTCAGACCTGACCAATGAGGGGGTGACCACTGGTATGGAGCATCTATCTCTCATGTTGGTAATGACCAGGTCTAAGATACTGGAGCCCCTGGTGGGACAATGGATTAGTTGATCCAGGGCATTGGAATTTATGAATTCCAAGAACCGTTGGGAAAAGGTGTTGGTACCCAAGTAGTTTTCCCAGTTAATGACAGGGTAGTTGAAATCATCCAGTATTAGGGTGTTTGGTTGTATCTTAATATTTTCCAGTATGTTTAGAAAGGTGTAGTGAGAATCTTGGGACATGGTGGGGGATCTGTAACAAGTTACAGTTTGGACTGTAGTCTTACTTAGTGTCAGTTGCACCTGGAGAATTTCAGATACATTGTGTTGGGCAACTAACCTGGAGGTGTGAATATCCTTGGTGAATATGGACACTCCTCCACCTTTAGTGTTTCAGTCCTGGTTTGGTGGCCGAAAAGTGTGGTAAGAGTTGTAGTCTGATATTGGAAGGGTGCTCTCTGGAGCCTTGAACCAGGTCTCAGTTACTGCACAGATATCAATGTTCTCCATTTTTAGGAGTGCCTCGAGAGAGTGCATTTTGAGGTTTAGACTTCTAGCATTGAGCAGTATTACCTTCAGAGTTTGCATGTTTGTATCTGTTACAGTGGTGGTTTTGTCCTTTGAACCTTGCCTAAAAAAGACACTATAGGGGTGGCAAGAGCTTTAGCCAGTAACCCGATGGAATTAAATGCTCCAGAAATGTCAGAAAACAGCATGCCAATTGTTTCTCTTTGTTTAATTCATGTAAAGATATCCACACATGGCCTTTGTGAATTCTTTCCTGTTAATTAGCATAAATGCTGTAATATTCATAAGCCTGCTCCTGTTACAAAATACTCTTAATTAAATTGACCAATAGGCAAAAATGGTGAGTGGTTACATAGCGTTTTAGCTCATTACTAGTTCTGCCATTATGAAGAGGTCAAAGAGTGGCTTTCATTTTCTTAATTGGCACTTGATGCTGACAGAAGCGCAACATTATGTGCATGGTGTCAGGCTTCTGCCATCTAATGTTTGTATTCTGGTGGCATCATGTCCACAGTGAGTGATGACATCTTACATGTGCTAAGTTTCCCAGCTTGTTATAACTGAAAATACAATAGTGGATAACCGGTGTGTGCCATATAATGTGGAAAATGATCATAGAAAGATGATCCTGCAAAAACTCAGCTGGAAATATTTGGATATGGATATACACAAAATATAATATGGGTAATAATCTTTCCAAAAATGCTTTTCAGTTTTCACGGTCTTGCTTGCAATTGAAAAAGAGTTAAATAGATACCTTATTCGGGTAAAAAAGAATCTTACTTTTCTATACCCTTTTTTCAAATGTTTCTGCTCCCATTAAACAAGACATTCTGAGGAGACATTTTTATAGGTCAGTGAGGAGTCCATCTGGAACTTCAGTGTTGAGGAAGGCCTGCAACAAACAGCTGCCATTATTCTTGTATGGATTATGTATCCTGACAGAAATTTCTATCATTTGAGATATTAAGGTGGGTCTTTGTCTGTCAGCATGACAGTTTGGCTTTATAAGGTCCTTACCTGACTACTGAGAATGTAGTTGGAAATAAAATTCAGTAAAAATCGCTGACATTATTCATATCTCTGTACAATACAAAGTCAGTTTTATTGGAGATACACTAGCTAATGTATGCTTTTGAGTTAAATGAGTGCTATCTCAGCCATCTGTCTAGTTAATGTGTCTAACCTAAGGAGTATAAAATGCAAGTTAGATCTTTGCTGTTATCAGCTGAATCAAACTAATATTGATATTGGTGCAGTTAGAGAAGCAAAGAACACGATTGGCTGATCAATGGTAAATTGCTAATAGATTGTTGAATGTAGTAAGAAAATTGCAAAGGAGAGGAATTGATGGAGTGGCCATTTTACTAAATAAACTCCACAATGAAATGTTATTGTTATACTCTGACAAGGGGACTTTTGTCAAATGGTGTTTATGCAATTTTGTTTGATCATATTGTTTTGGAATTATACTGATTTATGTGGATTGAACTTGCACTGCACTGTGGTCGATTTTTCACTGTATTATGACCATATTGTTAATAGGTATATGATAAAAAAAGTGTGGGGAGCTTTCGCTCTCCATATGGGGGATAGAGAGGAGTTGCCCCCTGCAAAATCTTGTTTTCTTTTTCTATGTTTCTTAATTTGTGCTTTTTGGTCTTCAAAATCAAGAAAAGCTTAACTTATCATGGGATGAGTAGATTGAATATAAGGGAATTGCATGAAACAGGTTGTTGTGAAGCTTGAATATATGGGAACATGGGTTTCTATTACGTGATGGAATGCTAGAAATAGTGAATGCTCATTTGTCGAACTCAAATGCACGAAACTACAGAATATCAAAGAAACTGATCAGTGAATTCTTTCCCAGGGAAAAAAATTGCTGTGCTGTTCTCCGGACCTTGCTGTTTTCTTCACTGTGGTGCAATCTTGGAGTTGGTATATTTAAGGTGGGGGGCACAGCCCCCCAGTTTATGTTGCCTGTAATTTTTTTTTTTTTGGATCAGCAAGTTTTTTCCCTGCAAAAAAATTCACTGATCTGTTCCTTCGAAAATTTGTGGTTTTGTGCATTTGGGCTCGATAATATATCGTTCCCTGGGAGCATGAATGATTACGTTGTTATGGTATTTGCAGTGAACAAAGTTAAATGACAATAATGGCTGTCTATACACTACCTGCAAGCACACATGAAGAGCTTTTAAGGCTAATGGAATTTCTATATTACATAATTACACACCTTAGTCAATCATATTGAGAAACTGCAGTCTCCTACATATCAGTTGTGAAACTGTAAATTGTCTTATCCAGCATTTAAAGTACAGTCATTGCAGCTGTTTATTATATGTTCTACCACCAGAAATTTAAAACATTCATTTAGGACAAGCATATATTGTGTCCCATTTACTGCAACATAGAACTCAATGCTTGGCCAGACTATCAGATATTTGAACATAATAGGAAGGCTGATTATGCTACTGGTGGTAAAGAAGTAATTTTTGTAGAGAAACCCCAGTATGGTTTTGTCTGGCAGTTACCTCAGAGAATTACAGTGATGCTACAAGGATTTGATTCTCCTAGCTAGCTTCTATTTCCCTACCACAGTGAAGAACTTCTCAAAAGCAAACTTCACACTCCTTAAGACTGAAGTGGTATCCTTCAAGGCCCCTGGGCCAGTGGAAACCACAACCCACACTGCTGAATCCTTTGCAAATGCCTTCTATGGGCACCTTCAAGAATGCATGGATCATGCAATCCCAAATAAAACCAAGACCCATTCCCCACAAAGGCAGGCGCCCGGTCTGGTGGACCCCAGCCATAAACAAACTTTACAACAGGAGGAGGAAGCTACTACATGACAGAGCAAAATCCCTAAAAGGGAAGGCGTCTCTGATCAGTACTAGCAAAAAACTACGATCACTCATAAAATCATCCAAGGCCAACTTTGAGAGAAAAATCGCAAAAGACACAAAAGACAATCACAAAGCCTTCTTTAGCTATGTTAGAAACCTGGGTGGAAACTCCCAGATATGCTCAGAGTTAGTCCAAAATGACACAAAATACACTGAACCCACTGACATTGCCAACATTCTGGCAGACAGGTTCAGTGCAAATTTCTCTTCCCCCTCCCCCCCAAAAGGAGAAATAACTATCCCAGCAGATTGTAGCCTCCCTAACATCTCAGATGCCCAGGTGAGAGCTGCCCTCTCTAAAGCTAAAAACACAACATCAATGGGACCGGATGGTGTCCTGGGCTGTGTGCTACATGAACTCCAAGAGGAACTAAACCCACACATAAGGCTGCTGTTTAATCTTAGCCTTACTACAGGATACGTACCCAAAGAGTGGCGTATGGCAACAGTGGTCCCACTTCACAAAGGCGGTGCCTCTACGGACCCTGGAAATTACCGCCCCATAAGCTTGACGAGGCTGGTCTGCAAAGCTATGGAGAGGATCATTATGGAACTCATAAACAAAGACATTGGGGACCTGCAGACATTGGATCCTACTCAATTTGGCTTTGTCAAGGGCAGATCCTGCCTTTTGAACTTGGTCGCCTTTTTTGAAACAGTCACTAAGGCCATTGATGAGGGTAAGGCAGTTCACACAGCCTACCTTGATCTTGCAAAAGCCTTTGACACAATACCCCACTCGGGCATCATAGACAAACTCACCAGCTTAAATGTAAACCCATATGTCACAACATGGGTTGTAAACTGGCTCAAGGACAGAACCCACAGGGGCAGAGTTGCTGGAGCTATGTCAGACTCTAAGCCAGTCACAAGTGGTGTCCCACAGGGCTCAGTCCTGGGACCCCTCTTGTTCGGCATTTATTTTTCTGAAGTACAGGCAAACATAGGAGGATTGTGGCTGACAAAGTTTGCAGATGACTGCAAACTGGGCGCCATAATTGATACTCCAGCGGACACAAACATCCTTCAGAGAGGCCTCATAGAAATGGATAATTGGTGCCAGAGCCATGGCCTTAAGCTGAACGCCAAAAAATGTATAGTCATACCCTTTGGGAAAAACAAGGTACCGACAAATTACCACATAGGCGGTAATCCATTAAGTATGGAAGAGGTAATCAGGGACCTAGGGACCCAGGTTGACAGTAACCTCTCATTTGACACTCACATTGCCAAAGTGGTTAGGAAGACCTTCTATATTGCCCACCTTATCATGAACGGTTTCACATCTAGATAAAGAGAGGTCATTGTGCCCCTGTACTCTTCTCTTATCAGGCCAATGATTGAGTACAATGCCCCATTTGGGATGTATCTCACCCAACACCTGCAACAGTTGGAAAGACCCCAAAAGTTTCTCACCAAGAGGATAAAGGGTCTTAAACATATGTCATATGCTGCCCGACTGAAAAAACTCCAGCTCTATTCAGTCGCATACCGCCTACTCAGAGGTGATCTGTGCCTGACGTACAAGGCCATGTCCAATCCTGAATTAATGGACATGCTCCACCTCAGAAAATCCAAATCCATCAGAGCCACAAGAACAAGTGACTTAAACCTCAACACAGAAATAAATAGGATGTGCTGGAGGGACAGATTCATAACCCAGAGGCTCCCTACACTCTGGAACAGAAACCCAGTACATGTTAGGCAGAGCCCCTCACTGACTCTATTCAAGAGAAATCTTGACGAGTGGATGGGAGATCGTAGGTTTACCCCGGGGGTCATCTCTGTGTCACTACTAGACAGAGGCATAGTAAACTAAACCCTAAAAGGGCGTAGTATTCTCATCCTAAGGGTGGTGTAAGCCACATACACTCTGGCTAGGCTTATAAATGCCTTAGGGCAGATAGCCTAGTACGAACCTATGAACCTATGAACCTACTATGTGAGACAAGGGTACCCTGGATAAACTGAAAAATTGGGCTAGGTTCCTGAATTGTCTCTAAGACTGAATGCCTTGCTAACTGCCAGTGAAGCTATGAACTTAAACAGAGGGCATGCCAATAATAACAAAATGCCATTTTATCAGTTTGTCTCAGAAAAGATAAATCAAAATCGGATGTCTATAAATGGGGTCACTATGAAATCTCAAAGTACTGAAATCCCGAATTTCAGTATTTTGAAATTACATAGCCGAAACCTTCAAATCCTGAAAACCCATAATCACGAAACTCAAAATCCCAGACCTACACTAGACACAGAGCACACACATAAACATACACACAACTTCCCCCCACAAGCAGACAGACAAACCTAGACCACATATAAGCAAGCCCCCCTGCATCCCCATGCCCACACCCCCCCTACTTATATATCTATATATATATATATATATATATATATATATATATATATACTAACTCTGAGATCGCACAATCAGACACACAAAGGTAACTCACACCCACACATATTACAGTCCCTCGCACACGCACATCACAGTCACAACACACACTGACATACATTAAAGCCCCTAACCAACACACTTACACATACATACCCGAACTAACACCTAACCATTCACACACCGCAACACCAGAAGCACTAATTCAAAATCTCCGTACTTCACGATTTTGAATTTCGCGCTTCTGGTGTTTCGGGATTTCAAGGCTTTGGTGTTATAATTTCAAAATACTGAAATTCGGGATTTCAGTATTTCGAAATTATGAACAGAACCCCTATAAATAAAGTATTACTGGGTGAAAAAAGACTTGAATACTTTAAGGCTTTGTTTACTGTGATGTCAGTTATGCATGTAGTATGAACATTAGAACTGATTATTACTAAGTGGTCAACAGTCAGTATTTGGTTCAAGCTTACAAAATGTGTGGGCTGTTTCTATTCAAAAAAAAAAGAGAAAGAAGGTGCAACACAGTAATAGAAATGAATAAAAGATGCACCTCACAGAAATGTTGACTGTTTTCATAAATCCAGAGTAGTAAAAGGCAGTTAAATGGAGAACCAGTTTAATAATAGCCAGACCACCTTGGCAGTAGGATGTTTTCAACCCGAAACCATCCTAAAGTGGGTTAAAAAGGAGCTGAGTATGCTGCAGACCTTGGAAATGTTTGGCTGTAAGAGGAGGCAAAAACAAATGATCTGATTGGCTGCAATGTGGTGGCAGATACATTCCACAATAATGAGGTCAATGTAAGAATGAGTTCTTAAATATGGTTATTACATGTTTAAAATACAAATGATTATTTCAGTACACATCTCAAAAATAATCTGCAATGGCATTTGTGCAATGGTTACTCTTTATAAAATCAGTTATTGTGATAATGCTCTAGATAAATGCACAGTGAATTATACATAAACATTCTTGTCAGTCAACTGAAATACTTTAATTTCGGATTATCTCTTCAAAAAACACACAGGAGTTGAATTCATAAACAACCCCATTACCCCTTATTTGGAAAACGTCACACTGGGATTCTGTTTAAGAGAAATGACCCGAACAATGAACACTCCAATGACAAACACAGTCAGGAGACAGGCAAAAAAAAGTATAAGTAATCATGAATGAAATCAGTCCCACTACCTAAACATTCACTGCAATTCTCATTTACCAACTACTGAATGAATAGATGCTTCCTGGTTTCTAGGTCATACTACTTAAGCGGTGCTTTAATAAGCATTACCTGTTTGCATATATCAATTTCTCATCATTATGTATGGAAGCAGAATAGCTTTTTTTACCTGGTAGTATGAATATAGATCTTAATATGAAATTGCTTACATTTGTACTTATTCATAACTTTTTTTAGCTTGATTCAGGATATTACATGATTACAAGCAAGCACATCAATAGGAAAAAGAAATGTTCTAGCTTTATTAACCAGACAGGGCAATACACAGAGAAATGTCATCATTTTGTGCATTTTTTTTTACAAAAACTGCTTTTTATAAACAGTCCATTCATGATTTAATGTGCTTACCTGATATCCTGGGGAGAGAGATATTGAAGAATCTGCACTTGATACAGATATAGGTTCATAGGTTCATAGGTAGGTACTAGGCTATCGGCCCGAGGGCCTACGTAAGCCTAGCCAACAAGGTTCCCTGGCTTACGCCACCCAATAAAGTTAATTTCCTGTGTTTCTGTCAAGCAGAGCCACAGAAGTGATCCTCAGGGTGTATATCCTATTTCCCATCCACTCATCAAGATTTTTCTTGAAGAGTGCTAATGAGGAGCTTTGCTTGACATAGATGGGTAGCCTGTTCCAGACTATGGGAAGTCTCTGGGACAGGAATCTATCCCTCCAGCATGTCCTGGTTATTGTGGTGACAAGGTTTAGGTCCCTAGAGCGTGTAGCTCGGAGGGATTGGGATTTCTTTACGTGTAGCATGTCCAACAGCTCTGGGTTTAACATAGCTTTATATGTTAGGCAGAGATCACCTTGGAGTAGGTGATATGCTACGGAGTAAAGCTGGAGTTTTTTGAGATGATCAGTGTAGGGCATCTGTTTGAGGCCAGTAATCCTCTTTGTGAGGTACTTCTGTGACCTTTCCAGCTGCTGCAGATGTCTTGTGAGGTACATTCCAAGTGTCGAGTAGAGGGGAACAATGACCTCTTTTTTCCTGGATGAGAACCCTTTTATGATGAGGTGTGCCATGTAGAAGGACTTCCTGACTACTGTGGCAATGTGACTATCAAAGGACAGACTACTGTCCACCTGGGTCCCAAGGTCTCTTATCACACATTCGGTGTTAAGTAGACTGCTGCCTATGTAGTAGTTCATGGGTACAGAGTTTTTACCAAAGGGGATGACAATGCACTTTTTTGCATTGAGCTTGAGGCCATGGCTCTGACACCAGGCATCTGTCTCAGCAAGGCCCTTCTGTAGGATTTCCACATCATTTGGGGACACGACTATGGTTCCTAGTTTGCAGTCATCTGTGAACTTCATTAGCCAGAGGCCTTCTGTGTTAGCCTGTACTTCAGAGAAGAAGATACCAAACAGGAGAGGTCCCAGGACTGAACCCTGTGGTACTCCATGTGTCACCAGTTTGAGGTCAGATTTGGAGTCTGCAACTTTTACAGTATGGGGTCTGTCAATGAGCCAGTTGGCAACCCATCTTGTGACGTAGGGATTTATACCTAGTTTAGTGAGTTTAGCTATAATTCCAGAATGGGGGATGGTGTTGAAAGACTTGGCGAGGTCAAGATAGGCTGTGTGAACCACCTTACCCTCACCTACGGCTTTAGTGACTGCCTCAAAGAAGTCAATCAGGTTCAGGAGGCATGATCTGCCTTTCACAAACCTGAACTGGGTGGGGATCTAGAGTTTGGAGGTTACCATTGTTTTTGTTTGTGAGTTCCATGTCGATACATTTCATGGCCTTGCAGACCAGGCTTATCAGGCTAATAGGGTGATAGTTCCCAGGATCAGTGGTGGCTCCCCCTTTGTGGAGTGGGATAACTGTTGCTGTACATCATTTAGGGGGCACAAAGCCTGATGTGAGGCTATCATTGAACAATATAACTTCATTTTCAAACATTTATGAAGGCAATGTTCTAAGATTGAAATATTTGGACATGAATTTCTGGATTTTAGAAAATTCAGTTCAGTACAAGATGTCCAGAGAGGTAATTGTAGCAAAATCTATTCAAACAAGCAACATGTACCCTGGACATTGAATATGGTTCTCACCATATGGTATGATGGTAAAGAAACATGTTTTCCTGTTTACATTTCTCAACAGGTGAAGAAATGTTTGAGAAGAGGATATTCTAAGGATGCATTGCAAATGTTTATAAGTAGCAAGAGGAAAAGGAAACAGGTGGTATATTTACTGGAAAAGCTAGGGGTAGGATGGAACAGACTGCTGATAGCAGTAATCAAGCTGTTTAATTTGTATTTGTCCCTTTTGTGGATAAGGAAGTGAGGACTTTATTTGAACATGGGCCTGTCCTACTACTAAATGACCCTGACTGTAGCATTCTGATAGTTATCTGATTGTTTATTAACAGCTAAGTTGAAATAACAGTATTGGAAAAGAGGATGGCATGAAACCTTGATCAGGTTGTACCACATGTGAAACGATGAAACAAGTTGCTTTTAAAATTTTTAGGTCAATATATGTTATCCACGTGAGAAATTTAATTGTACTGTCTAAGCCTGAGATGTCCAGTTGGTCATCCAGTATGGCATATGAGACAGAAAAGCAGGATATCTTCTCTTTTAAATATCTTGGTCTCTGGTTAGAGCTCTCACTCAACTTCCACCTGCATCCTGATAATACATGTAAAAAATAATCTCTGTCTTTTCTGGTGACAAAAAAAAACCCTTTCCTGTCACACTGCGCTAGGTTTACAGTAGGGAAAAGAATCCTATTACCTCAACTCATATTCAGCCTTCCTGTTATATCAGTACTCTCTGCTAAAAACTGCCACTAATACTCAAATACCAGAAAATACAATATGTAGGTTTGTTACACACTCCCCAAGAAATGAACACCATTATACAACACTAAAAAAGACAAACTGGCACCCAGTTAACCAAAGAGCAGACCTGCTCCTAGAATACCAGCTGTTCAAACTCTTACATGAACATAACTCTCCCTCCTTTAGCCTCAGAACTATTAAGACATGCCCCTACATACAACCTAAGGAACTTGAACCACTCCAGTCCTGAAATGCAAAACTCACAATCCAAGTCAATTCTTGGGCCCAATCTGTGGTAGTCCTTCATACCTGAAATTAAAGACTCATCCTTATTCCAAGTTCCATTATCCACTAAAACCCCATTTACTTAAACAAACAGAGTGCACCTGTTACCCCTCAAATCACATCACTTAGACCAGATTTAAAACTCTTCTCCATTCTGACTCAACCACTAACATCCTCTGCTCTATTTTATTCTAATTTCTCAAATATTTTGAAATGTTTTGCATATTGAAAGTGAATACATTGGATCTACTATGTATCCCTAGCACTATTCTAACATTGTACTGTTTTACTGTCAATCATATGTTATTGTGCTGGTCTATACTGTATCTCTGGCCAGTTTTCAACCTCTGGCTAAGACTGAAATTGGTCAGATGTGGTCAGTGTTCTACCAGTAAGCAAATTGAAATATATATATATTTATTTATGTATTTGCATTTGTTTACTGGGATGGTCCAGCTGGGAGAGAAGTGCCCATTTTCAGTGGAGTCCCTGGGGAGAAAAGCTCCACATGTAAAGGCATTTCACATACAATACAGAATGACATTGATAAAGACATTTAGTACATATAATTGGCAGCTTATACAGTTGGTGAAAAACACAGTACATGAGTAATAATTCTCAAATAAAAGATATTATACAAGCAATACGGAATATATACATGAAAACATTCCATATGAGTAGTTTTCAGCTAACAAAATTTATATAGGACACTTCATGCAGGGGGTGCAAAGCAGATATAGGAATTAGTTAGAGACTAGGTACTTAATCTTTTCACACGTTTAGGAGGTGTAATAGCTGAGCGATAGGCTATATGAGTCCTGTTGCAGGAATCAGGAAAGTCGGTGGATATTGTTGCAGATATAAGTGGTGGTATGATATTAAGGTAGGGTGCGAGAGTACCTGAATGTCTCACCTGGTTCAATGGCAAGTCTATAAGGGTCAGGAAGAGAAGGAAGTAGACAGGAGGGATCTATGGTAAGACAATGAGGGTTAGTAAAAGAGGGAAGTGCACAGGATGGAGAGGAAGAGTAAGTAAAAAGATAGGTGGATGTGAAAAAGGATGCCAGAGTAGTAGAGTGGGGGGTGAGGATAGTTGTGATGGTTGAAGTTAGGTTATATGAGATGTGGTGTTAGGACATGTACAAAGCCAAGATGAGGAGAGGTGTTGTTTCAGAGATGTCTTGAAGAGTGTTATTGAGCGGGTGGATCGAAGTGCTGGGGGGAGGGAGTTCTAAAGTTTTGCAATGGTAAAGGAGTAAAGCATTTAGCCAGCTGAAAGTTTGGGTTTGTCTACATTTACGAGCAGTTGGTTATTGGATTGGAGTGGTCTGTTAGGATGGTATAAAGTAAGTATAGAAGATAGAGAAGGGCACATGGATAGATTTTAGATTGTGTAATGATAAGCAGCGGGGGGATGAGTAGGAGGCATTAGTTGCAAACTTAGCAATTTTGTTGTAGCATGAGTCTAGTTTGGACTTTAGAGAGGACTGAATGTTGGTGAGGAGGGAGGGCACCATATAAAAGAGAGGGTAATAGAAAAGAAGAGGCAAGGGAAAGTCAGGCTGATGCACTGAGTAGATGTTTGTGTCGGTAGAGAGTGCCAAGCTTTTAATGTGTTTTTTTGACATTGAACTGGATGTGCAGGTCAAATGTGAGGTTGTCGTTTATGATGACAACTAGGAATTTTGTGCTAGGTACAATGTTGATAGGGGTACCATTAAGGGATTGAATGGTGAAGTTCTCTTTTTGTAGGGTTATGGACTTTTTGGGGGCAAAGATTACTAGTTTGGTTTTGTTGGGGTTCAGGGCAAGATGATTTTTAGACATCCAAATTTTGGTGGAGGTGAGGGCGTTTTGGGTGGGTTGGTATAGTTCTGAGGAGTTGTTTGCAATGCAGATGATAGTGGAGTCATCTGCGTACTAGATAACTGAGCCTTGAGAGATTGTGGTGTAGAAGTTATTGATAAATATGCTAAACAGAAGTGGGCCTAAAATGGAGCCTTGAGGAACACCACTGGTAATGTTTAGGAAAGGGGAGTAAGAGTTCTGCTATTTAGTTGATTGTTGCCTGCTAGTGAGGTAATTAGTGAACAAGTTTAGAGTCTGAGGTGAGTCACCTATATTGGAGAGTATTGTTAGAAGGAGAGAGTGGGATATAGTGTTGAAAGCATTAGAAAGATCAAGAAATAGTGAAGATATGATTTTACCAGCGTCATGGGCTCAGGTGAAAGTGTCCATGAAGGATATGAGGACAGTGGTAGTACTATGTCCTGGCCTAAATCCATGTTGGATGGGGTTGTGAGTCAGATGGTGAAGAAGTTGAGAATGAATACATTTTTCCATATTCTTAGAGATGGGTGGTAGTATAGCAATGGGGCAGAAGTTGGTGGTGTCTGTGTTGGGGGCCCCCTTGTGGAGAGGGAGAATATAAGCTTTTTTCCAGATGATGGAGACATAAGATTCTTGGATAGATCTGTTGAGAAGTATGCTTATATATATATATATATATATATATATATATATATATATATATATATATATACATATACAAACACATATACATAGATAGATAAATAGATATAACAAAATAAATACATGTCAGGTTAGTAAATTAAAATTATTTTGATATTTTCTAAAGTTTAGTATTATTCTCACATTCCTGCAACTGCTTAGAATACATTTCTCTACCCTTATTTCTACCATTATTTCACAATGAAGTTTACTTTACCTTTCACTCGAATTAATAAGCACAGTCTTTAAGGGGCACATCTATACCTTTATAGACAAGCTTTTTATCCAAGACTTGGAGATGTGTGGAGCTAACATATTAAGCTTAAATTTCTGCAAAAGCTCAAATATTGCCTGTATTTGTCTGGATAGCTCTCCTGCTAGCTCCTATTTTCAGCACAGAACTACCCCCATCTAGTGTCTTGTATCCAAGACTTGGACAATAACTAGCTTTTCAAAAAAAGGAAATAATTAAATAGTTTTAATTATTTCAGTTCTGGTTAAATATTTAAGTGCACTTGTGACCTGTGTGGTGACACTACTTTGCACTTTTATGCTCTGTTCCATCTGATTGCATTTTTTAGTTTGTTCGGGTGTTGTATTTATTATGCACTTCTATTTCTACAAGTATAATTACTTATAAAAGCTATCTGTATTTTAAACTCTGCTGGGTCAACATCTTGTTTTTCAATTCACAGCAGTGGTAGACCTGCATAAAACTACCACTACAAGATTTGTGACTTAATTATTTATTACTGCAGTTCTTTTTCACAAACAGTGTTAGTGCTAAATTTCTACATTGTCTGGTGCCTTAAACTGTAGTAGAAGTTCAACAGTGAGAGAATTGTTTCTACTCCAGTGCATTTACACTCTTCTTATCATTTACCTGCTTGCATTCTGTGTCTGTCCCTGCCCCATTTAACACATTAAGCTAAAGCTTCTGAAAGAGCTCCAGTATTGCCTTTATTTGATTGCTAGCCTCTCTAGCTAGCTTGCTTGTTCCTTGAAAAGTTTCCAACCCTCTTACACTTCCAGAGCCCAATCATGGTCAAATGGAGCCCCAGGTAGGGTAATGGATTGGGGACTCCACACACAGCAGCCCCCCCCCCAGCCATTCCAGTGTCCCATTACTTGGCTATTTCTCCCCATTTACCATAAACACTGTTTAAACCTGCCAGTGTGCACATTACATTCTTCGTTACTTCTATATATAGGGGAAAGGATAACAAATACATACACAGTAAAGTACAATTTCCCTTAAGAGCACAGCACACACACACACAGACCACAGTCAGTCTGGGGCTGTTTTCTCCTTTTCTCTCCAGGTCCCCAATCAGACTCCCCACTGGCACAGCTATAGGGTTCAGATCTCAGCCTAGTGGGCAAGCTAAAACCTCCAGCACCCTCTCTGTCCAACCAGTGCTTTGTGTCCCTGTCCAAGTAGCTGACACACAGGGGAAGGCTGACACAGGTTTTCCAGCTGTGCCCCTTTTACCCAGACTATACAGTAGAAATCACTGCCACCACCCAACTAATATTTATCAGCTACTCAAAGGCCCTTATTAAAGAATGTCCACTTATTACTGTGCAATATTATTATCCAAATGGTAAGTGTGACTGAACAGCAAAGCTTATTTGGCGTGACTTGGTAGAGTATCACATATATACGCAATGTACTCTTAGAGCTTAAATTATCTCTACACAAAACAGCCACAGTTGAAAGGTTTAAAAATATTTAATAATAAATAATAAAAACACAAGACAATATTTCTTAGTTCACAGTGCTAGTCAAGAGTTCAGAGATCACAGAGAAATGTTTAAAATAATACAGTAGAAAAGTTCTGACATCACAGAGAAACACTTAGTCTAATCTTCTTAATTCCTAGCTATTTCTAAGAGAAACAAGTCTAAGATCCTACTTGCATATAGATACAGACAGTACTGGTGATGTTGAATGTTCTCAAGACAAATGCTCTAATGCTCTCATTTTTTATGTCCTTAAATTGATAGCATAGTACCACTGATTTATTTCAGATTACACAATTTCTTTCTGGTTCCCAGGCTAATAGACTCTCAGATGTTAATAGCCTTTGATCCTGCAGCTGGTCAGGAAGCCAGAGCAATAAAAGAAATTATACATGCAAATTCTAGCCATTAACTCTGGCCTCAAAACAATAGTCAGAATTCCTTCATCCAAACATATTGGCTCTGAGTTTTGACATCAAAGAATTGACTTGTCAGCTTTGTTACAGCAGAGTGCACTGTTTTTACATTTTTGCAGTTCCACATCTAACAACATTTTACCATTTAAGAGAACAAGCCTGTAGCTTATATTAATATTTACAAATGACAGAATTATCTATAAAATTCTATCTGGCTAGGTTAGCAGCCTTTACCTATCTTCACAGTGTGTGTTTTAAATTTGCAGTTCTGAACATTTTCTAGTAAGCAATGAAACAGAACATGTGAATCAATGACAAAACTGTTAATTTCAGAACATTTCAACTATAAAACGCCACTCATAGTTCTGTCATTACAGTCCACCAGTATCAGTCAATATGCACAATATCTGCAGAAGTAAAAGTCACCTGAATAATGCCACATTAAATAGCTCTGTAACTAATGAAGAGGTTGCTGATACCACACAACTTTATATTTCAGTGTGTCATCAAATTCAGTGCCTGCTGCCCTTGAAGAATAAATTACCTATGATACATAAAAAATGGGAAGCTGGTAATATTGCAATAAGGAATGGATAACAAACCAAAACAGGTACATAGTTACTAGGCATCTCATTCAAGGAGGACACACTCAGAATTGCAGCACCCCTGCCCTACTTAAAGTGCAACACATTATCAGCAATCCATCTACATTGTATGGGAGTAGAACCCAAAGCCTTCTGCATCAAAAGCAAGTGTGCTACTTATTGTGCTACTAACTGATTTCAAGTTCTATAGCACACACACACAGTGATGACCATTTGCTAATCAACACAGTTGCACATTGAAATCAGACTTAGCATGAGCAGCAGAAAACCTCTCTTTCCTTGAAACTCACAGTTCCTTGAAAATTAACTGAAACTCACAATTCCTTGAAAATGCACTAAAACTCATTTTTCAAGTAGTCTGGTAGTTGGTGTAGGGGATTCAGAGTCTTGTCTCTTGTAATCAAGGTGCAGGGTTTGAATTTGAGTAAATTAACTAATCTACCATCCCTAACTTGGGCATTACGCACACACACACACACACACACACACACACACACACACACACACACACACACACTCTTTACTGTTAGAATGGGTTCCTATCATGTAGTCGAACTTTTACAAGTTCGAACCTCATATGGTCGAGACCATAAGTTAGAATTTGTAAATGTTTGAGTGTTTGAATGGACATCTCCATAAGTGGAGGTTTCCATTTTGTTCAATGGGGTGCAATCTTGGAGTTGGTATATTTAAGTAGCGGGGGGTGTGGGGGGTGCAGGTGGGCTTGCCCCTTGCTTAAAACAGTTTTTGTTTTCCATTGTTTTTTTTTTTTTATCAATAGTCAGAGTTTTGTAACTTCAAACATAATGGTTCGAACATTACGTGCACGAAGCTATAAGACTTCGACTATGTGATATAGACCCATTAGAACATGTTCATGTTTTTGCAGACATAAAAAGCAGGCAGCAGGAACACACACCATTTTATTTTATGGACAGAAGAAGCAGGTGACAGCAGGAATGTATGTTTAAATTGTTGACACGGAATCATCAGTTGTGTGCATTGACACATGCAGAAGTGTAAATCTGTGTTGCATGCACAGACACACTGGGTGTAGCTAGGCATAGTCAGTGTACTGAAATGAGAAATTTTTTTTCCTGAGCATCTCTTGCAAATGTCAACACTCAAAAAGCACAGAATGTTTAGAACTGTGTAAGTGAATATTCATAGTATAGCTCTACACAAAGAATTATTGTGCAAAAGGAATACATCTCTAAAACCTAGCTTTTTATGAAAATAAATTGTAACAGTTGAAAATAACGTGCTTCTTCCCATGTATCTGGGGGTAGCATGTTGAGGGCAGAGTACATTTTTAAAACGACAAGTGGGTAGTAGGGGCAGCAAAATTAGGTTTGAGTACAAAATGTAAATCTCTGGCTACACCCTTAAGAGAATGTTCTTAATGAAGAACGTCCTTAAAGAAGACATGTCATTTATTTTTAAAATGTATTTATTTTTTTAATAATAAATATAAATGTTATGGCAGCCTCCCCAGCCAGCAGTACCCCATCCAAGCCAGAGGGCCCTAGGCGATTGCCTAGGTTACCTACTGCTGGATCCAGTTCTGCACCCTTCTACTGTTGGTGTTTTGTAAGGCTGTGTCTCTGGCCTCCACCCCTTATAATTATTATTATTATTTATTATGTATTTATTTTATTTACATTTGTTGACCGTGAGAGTCCGACTGGACACAGGTCTTTTGCAGCGGAGGCCTGGGGAGAAAAGCTCCACATTAAGTATTACTTACATTATACAGTTAAAAAAACATAGCATTTAAAATCTAAACATTAGTCCAGCGGAGGACGTAAGACAAGAATAAGACATAGATCTAAAACAGCTGTAGAACATAGTACAATTTTAAAATATGGTGACATATACTAAACATGGTTCCAAATGTAGTTGAGATTCATCAGTGAACAATTGATACAATCTGTTTTTGAGGGACATAACAGCCATTAGTAGTTGTTGCTACAAAAAAATTAGTAGTATGTGGTAGGTAGTTGGGAACATGAGTAGCCAAGCTTGCTAAGAGTAGAAGAGACCCACAAATGCAATGCTAATACAAGCAACTTAAACAAATAGCTGAAATTCCTGATCAATGATTCCTGAGAAATTTTTATCTGATCTTTAAAGTCCCTCTCTCCCTTCTTTCATTGCTATTGACTTGTTTTGTAAGCGATTTATGTACTTTTCCCACCAATGGTTTTCCACAGACCCGTGATACTGAGTGCCCATCCCCTAGACAGTATTGCCCTTGAGTAAACCTCCTTTATTACATACTGTCTGCTGCTTATTTTCCTGGAGCTCAGAAAAGCTTCTAGTTGTAGCCTGCATTCCAGAAGTGTTTTATCTGTTTCCAGTACCATATAGGCAATGTCAAATAGTTTGAATGCAAAAATCGCACACAAGTTATTTTCACTGATTGCTTTTGCTTCCAGCTTTTACGTTTGCATTTCACTGAAATTTTTGTAATAAAAAAAATGTTCTTCCTTTCACTTACTGTCTTGAAATTACCTTCAGCAAGGGAATTTCAACTACTTGTTAAAGTTGCTTGTGTTAGCATTGCATTT
The DNA here is from genome assembly GCF_019279795.1 of Protopterus annectens. NCBI lineage: Eukaryota > Metazoa > Chordata > Ceratodontiformes > Protopteridae > Protopterus > Protopterus annectens. The sequence goes on along the minus strand of NC_056751.1, from coordinate 72,757,949 downwards.
GTGGGTCTCTTCTACTGTGTTTTTACATTCAGAGTCAGAAAATTCACAACAGGACTAACAGTACAGTCATTTTATTGCCCAGAGAGCTCATTATTTAGTTTTCTGTTTTTTTATTTATTTGTGCAATATGTACTTACATATATTCCAAGTAAGTGCAATATTTATTATATCCATAGTCAGTATTATTTAACTCACTCAAGTGCAATATTAGACAAATAACATGTATTGTTCAATCTGAATGTGTTTTGCATTACTTTAAATAGGGTTGTTAATTTAACTCGGCAGAGGGTATTCTTTTCATATATGAGGTTTGGTAAATGTCTTTACTCTTTCTTGCATATGTTGGGAGAAGTATTTGTTAGTTATGTTTATTCCTCTATATGTGTTTTTTCACTTTCCTATGTAATCTCAAGAATTGAGCTGATGCACTAACTTTCGTTTAGGCTACACGAGTGTAGCTCTAAATAACAATAAAGTTTACTTTGACTTTGAGGTAGTAAGAAAATCCTTCTATGTTGTTTAACTTATAAGCAAAGGTGTGGCATCTAGGTCCAACGAGGTCATCATACCAGTGTTTTCATCTGTCATTAGGCCCACCATGGACTGTAATGCTCCCTACAGCATCTGGGACATCCACAAAAATTCCTTACAAAAAAGAATACTGGAGTAAACACAATTTCCTGTGCTGATCATCTCAACCCCCTGAGTGTTTACTCAGTATCATACAGAATTCTAACAGGTGATCTTTGTCTGGCATACAAGGCATCCCTGGATCCTATTTTGATAATCATTTTTGCACATCCACAAAACAAACAGCATCAACCTACTAGATTGAAAGATCTAAATTTTGCTTGTAACATAAATAGGACATGTTGGAGAGACATATATGTTTCTCAGAGAATTCGCATTCTCTGGAACAGGCTCCCTATCCATGTGAAGCAGAGTTCTCCATATCCCTATTTGAATATAACTTGAACCAATGGATGGGTAATCTGAAGTTCACCCCTGGTCTGGCTCCTATGCCTCTGGTGGACAGAGCCAGTCAGTAAATTACTCCCTATAAATCAAATATAAATAACATTTGTGTGTCACATTTGGGTTGCACAGCTAGGCTTTTAAGGGGCCTAGTGGTTGTTAGCCTAGTATACATCTGTGACCCTATTTAACATGTAAGTTCAATATGCACTATCTGTGAAACTGTTAAGCAGTGTTGAGGAATATAGTACTAAGAATATCAGCCAAATTCAATTACAAGTCAACTGCAAAAAATAATAATAATAATTTTACCAAGCTTGCATCAGTTATTTTCTTTTCAAGTTATTTTCCAATTATTTCATTCCAAATTGATTCACATTTCAATTGCTTTCACAAAATAAATGTACTAAGTCAACTGAAAGAAATATATGCTCTGATTGTGTATCCTGTATGAAGTGCTTGATTATGCAGATGCAAGGAGACAAGCTGGTTTGTCCATGTCTCTTTGTTGCTGTTATTTCTTTGCATATTGCACCCCCCCTTAGGTGCATAGGTTCATAGGTTCATACTAGGCTATCTGCCCGAGGGCATTTACAAGCCTAGCCCATAGTTTTGTGGCTTACGCCACCCCTTTAGTATGGGGAACTATACCCATTATTTTGCTGTGCCTCTGTCAAGCAGTGACACTGAGGTAATCCCTGGGGTATATCTGCGATCTCCCATCCATTGGTCAAGATTTCTCTTGAACAAGGCCAGCGAGGTGCTCTGCCTCACATATACCGGGATTTTGTTCCACAGCATAGGGAGTCTTTGGGTGATGAATCTATCCCTCCAGCACGTCCTATTAATAGCCGTGTCGAGGTTTAAGTCTCCCGCCCTTGTGGCTCTGACGGATCTAGATTCTTTGAGGTGAAGCATATTCATCAAATCTGGGTTTGACATGGCCTTGTATGTCAGGCAAAGGTCACCTCTGAGCAAGCGTAGCGACTGAATAGAGCTGGAGTTCTTTCAGTCGGGCAGCATAGGACAGATTTTTGAGACCCTTTATACTTTTGGTGAGGAACTTTTGTGACCTCTCCAGCTGCTGCAAGTGTCGGGTCAGATACATTCCGAATGGGGCATTGTACTCGATCATTGGTCTGATGAGTGATGAGTATAGGGAGACTATGACCTCCCTTGATCTAGATGTGAATCCCTTCATGATAAGGTGGGCAATGTAGAAGGTCTTCCTAACTACTTTAGCTACATGGGTGTCGAATGACAGGCTACTGTCAACCTGGGTCCCCAGGTCCCTGATAACTTCTTCTGTGCTCAGTGGATTGCCACCTATATGGTAGCTAGGGGTAACCTTGTTTTTCCCGAAGGGTATGACTATGCATTTTTTGGCATTTAACTTTAGGCCATGGCTCTGGCACCAGTTATCCATTTCTGTGAGACCCTTCTGAAGGATATCTGTGTCAGATGTGTTTTCGACTATGGCCCAGTTTGCAGTCATCTGCAAACTTTGTCAGCCATAACCCTCCTGTGTTTGCTTGTACTTCGGAAAAGTAGATGCCAAACAAGAGGGGGCCCAGGACTGAGCCCTGTGGGACACCACTTGTGACAGGCTTTGAGTCAGACATGGCGCCAGCAACTCTGACCCTGTGGGTTCTGTCACTCAGCCAGTTTGCAACCCATCTTGCGATGTATGGGTTAACATTTAAGCTGATGAGTTTTTCAATGATACCCGAGTGGGGTATTGTATCGAAGGCCTTCGCCAGATCGAGGTAGGCTGTATGGACTGCCTTTCCTTCATCAATGGCTTTGGTGACTGTTTCGAAAAAGTCGACCAAGTTTAAAAGGCATGATCTGCCTTTGACAAAGCCAAACTGGGTTGGATCCAAAGTCTGCAAATTCCCTATGTCTTTATTTATGAGGTCCATTATGATCCTCTCCATGGCTTTGCAGATAAGGCTTGTCAAGCTAATGGGCCGGTAATTTCCAGGGTCGGTGGAGGCACCGCCTTTGTGAAGTGGGACCACAGTTGCAGTGCGCCACTCCTGGACGTATCCAGAGGTGAGACTATGATTAAACAGCTGTCCTAGCTGTGGGTTTAATTCCTCGTTAAGTTCGTGGAGCACACAGCCGGGGACACCATCAGGTCCCATGTATGCTGTGTTTTTTGCTTTGGAGAGAGCAGTTCTCACTTGGGCGTTAGAGATGTTTGGGGGGCTGCAATCGTTTGGTATAGATATCTCTCCTTTTGGGGGGAGGGGGGGGGGAGTTTGCACTGAACCTGTCAGCCAGTATGTTGGCAATGTCTGTAGGATCAGTAATCTTCACATCATTTTGAACTAGTTCTGAGCATATCTGGGAGTTTCCTCCCAGGTTTCTAACATAGCTAAAGAAGGCCTTATGATTGTCTTTTGAGTCTTTAGCTATTTATCTCTCAAAATTTGCTTTGGATGATTTTATGAGAGCTCTTAGTTTTTTACTTATAGTGATCAAAGGTGTCTTACCTTTTAAGGATTTTGCTCTATCTTGTAGTAGCTTCCTCCTTTGTTGTAGAGTTTGTTTATGGCTGGGGTCCACCAGACTGGACGCTTGCCTTTGGTACAAAGAGTCTTTGTTTTGCTTGGGATTGCCTTATCCATGCAGTCCTGCAGGTGCTGGTAGAAGGCATTTGTAAGTGATTCAGCGGCTTGAGTACTGTTTTCCGCCAGCTCGGGGCCTTAAAGGAGACCACACTAGTCTTTAGAAGTGTGAAGTCGGCTTTGAGAAGTTCTTTACTGTGGTCTTTTTATTTCAGGTGGGGTGGGATGAGGACCTCCAGCGAGATTAGTTTGTGATCTGATCTCACCAGTGAGGGGTATACTTCCGGTGTTGAACATTGTGCTCCCATGTTCGTGATGATGAGGTCAAGTATGTTTTCTCCTCTTGTGGGGATGGTGACTAGTTGTTCCATGGCATTTGAGTTTATGAATTCCAGGAACTTTTGGGCTAGGGTGTTTGGGCTTGAGTAGTGTTCCCAGTCTATATTAGGGTAATTGAAGTCACCTAGCATGATGGTGTTTGGTGATACATTTATCCCCTCCAGTGTTTTCAGGAAGGCCATGTGAGGTTCCTGAGTTTGTGAGGGTGGCCTGTAACCTGCTACAATTTGCAGAGCAGTCTTGCCTATGGTTAATTGCACCTGGATGGTCTCCGATGCATCGTGCATTGCCACCAGTCTTGAGGTGTGGGTGTCCTTGATGAATATGGATACCCCCCCCTCCTTTCTTGGTATTGTCCGGATTTTGGGGCCGGAACGCATGATATGAGGTAAAACCTGATAGTGCTGGGGTGCTCTCAGGAGCCTTGAACCAGGTTTCTGTCACAGCACAGACATCGATGTTCTCCATACTGAGAAGGGCCTCGAGTGCATGCATTTTGAGATTTAGACTTCTGGCATTGAGCAGCATTACCCTTAGTTTTTTTCCTTTTTTGTGTTCTAGGGTGGTAGGTTTAGAATTTGAGCCTTGCCTAAAAAAGGCACTATGGGAGTGGCAAGAGCCTTTGCCAATATCTGGAATCCCTGGGATGACAGGTGCAAGCCGTCCCTTGTGAAGCAGCGTGGCTTGTCCAGCATGCCATCCCAGGCAGACAGACATTGGATCCCCTTTGAATGACACCAGAGTTTAAGCCAATTGTTAAAGCTGATCATCTTATCTCTGTATTGTGGCATCATTCTTGGTGAAGGTAGGATACTGCTCAAGGTCAGGGTCATACCTGCCTGGGCTACATAATCAGAGAGCTCCTCAATGTCTCTTTTCATGTAGTCCAAGGAGGTACGTCTCAGGTCGTTTACACCAGCGTGGAAAATGACTGAGTCGTATTTGTACCTGCTGTTGAGAGACCTGAGTGCTTGCGTTATGTGGCGGATTCTAGCGCCCGACAGGCAGCTTACTGTAACTCTCTCCTTACTCAGTCTGGTGAGCGGGACGTCAGTGTCTGATTATGGAGTCACCAATGACTAGTGTGTCTGGCATTGTGTTTGGCCTTAAGGGCTGTGACTGTTTGACACTCTGACTGTGAGGTCTATGTGTTGCAGGTGTTGTGTTCTGAGGTGGTGGTTGTTTGGGTGTCTGCTTTGGTGGCCTCTGCTGTTTTGGTAGATTTTTGATCAGAGCCTCCGAGTATGTCTTTGTGTGTTTATGTGTATGATTTGAGGTTGTGATGGTACTATGTGAGACTGGGTCTATAGTGTGTGTGGTAACCTTCTCCTCCTGACTGGTCTTGCCAGTCCTATGTTGAGAGAGCTCAGCCTCCAGTTTGGCCGTATAGTTGCATCTCTCGCATGTATTTGTGTTTTGTGGGAGGAGGAGAGGGTTGTCTGTGTACATGAGGCAATTGTAACATTGCCTCAATATTCCCAGGTTCAACAGCTGAGCAGGAGAGGACACTAGCAACTGATCCCTCGACATGCTAGAAGGAATAGACAAAAAAACTTTAAAAGAGATTTCGGGGGATGTGGGTGACCGAGAAATGGGGGGTTGCCTTTTTGGGGTACTATCTATGACAAGAGTGCTGTATCAAGGTAATAAGTACTGTAGGAGCAAGTGCTAGGTTTAACAGATAGAGAATAGTCTACTTGGAGTCAAGTAGAGATGATCTTTTTAGTTATAGGATACGCTGATTAGATCAGTAGTATAGTTCGAGGAAGGTAGTTTTAAGGGAAAATTTGAAGAGTGGACTTTAGGTAGCCCGAATAGTTTAAACCTGCTTAACTGGCGCTGCCCTAGTGTGCAACAGTGGCAACTCCGCGCTAAATCGCGCTAATTCGCTCTAAAGCGCGCTAAAACGCGCTTTATAGCAGGGGGCTGGAAAAGACAGGAAATGACCCAAAATGGCCAATAGACTACAAGTTACTGCCTTAAACCACTCCTCTAAGGACAAACAGGCAGCTCAGTACTCCCCACTCTCACTGGTGAGTAAAGAAACTTCCCCCTGACCAAACAAGGAAAATGGAGAAACACAGGAACCAAGACAAAGCCCAGGGATCAGCAAAATCTGGTCTCTGGAACACTAGTTAGGAAAGTATGGAAAACAAGGATATTTTTTTTTGTTTTTTTCAAGTTTTTTTTACAGAAAAGCAGAAAACACAATAAATGCTATGATTTTCGACTAAATGCTATCAAAAGCTAGTACACTTGAGTGTATTAGCCTGTAGTTTAACTTTTAGGCAAAACTTAAACTAGCAAGTGCAGTAAACAGTTTTAGCTTATAAACACAGTAAAACAGTGCAAACTTTGATAAAACAAGCAGAAACAGTAGTCGAAAGGCACAAAAAGTCGAAAAAGCCAAGAAAAATACTTAAAATCTGGAAAGGTAGTCTTTTCTGGTCTCTGCTGCTAGAGGAACACTGCTGGCCACCACGAGGAGCTGTGCTGAGTTCTCAATAGCTGGAAAAGCCCGCCAAAACGCGCTTTATAGCAGGGGGCTGGAAAAGACAGGAAATGACCCAAAATGGCCAATAGACTACAAGTTACTGCCTTAAACCACTCCTCTAAGGACAAACAGGCAGCTCAGTACTCCCCACTCTCACTGGTGAGAAAAGAAACTTCCCCCTGACCAAACAAGGAAAATGGAGAAACACAGGAACCAAGACAAAGCCCAGGGATCAGCAAAATCTGGTCTCTGGAACACTAGTTAGGAAAGTATGGAAAACAAGGATATTTTTTTTTTTCAAGTTTTTTTACAGAAAAGCAGAAAACACAATAAATGCTATGATTTTCGACTAAATGCTATCAAAAGCTAGTACACTTGAGTGTATTAGCCTGTAGTTTAACTTTTAGGCAAAACTTAAACTAGCAAGTGCAGTAAACAGTTTTAGCTTATAAACACAGTAAAAACAGTGCAAACTTTGATAAAACAAGCAGAAACAGTAGTCGAAACGCACAAAAAGTCGAAAAAGCCAAGAAAAATACTTAAAATCTGGAAAGGTAGTCTTTTCTGGTCTCTGCTGCTAGAGGAACACTGCTGGCCACCACGAGGAGCTGTGCTGAGTTCTCAATAGCTGGAAAAGCCCGCCAAAACGCGCTTTATAGCAGGGGGCTGGAAAAGACAGGAAATGACCCAAAATGGCCAATAGACTACAAGTTACTGCCTTAAACCACTCCTCTAAGGACAAACAGGCAGCTCAGTACTCCCCACTCTCACTGGTGAGTAAAGAAACTTCCCCCTGACCAAACAAGGAAAATGGAGAAACACAGGAACCAAGACAAAGCCCAGGGATCAGCAAAATCTGGTCTCTGGAACACTAGTTAGGAAAGTATGGAAAACAAGGATATTTTTTTGTTTTTTCAAGTTTTTTTACAGAAAAGCAGAAAACACAATAAATGCTATGATTTTCGACTAAATGCTATCAAAAGCTAGTACACTTGAGTGTATTAGCCTGTAGTTTAACTTTTAGGCAAAACTTAAACTAGCAAGTGCAGTAAACAGTTTTAGCTTATAAACACAGTAAAAACAGTGCAAACTTTGATAAAACAAGCAGAAACAGTAGTCGAAAGGCACAAAAGTCGAAAAAAGCCAAGAAAAATACTAAAAATCTGGAAAGGTAGTCTTTTCTGGTCTCTGCTGCTAGAGGAACACTGCTGGCCACCACGAGGAGCTGTGCTGAGTTCTCAATAGCTGGAAAAGCCCGCCAAAACGCGCTTTATAGCAGGGGGCTGGAAAAGACAGGAAATTACCCAAAATGGCCAATAGACTACAAGTTACTGCCTTAAACCACTCCTCTAAGGAAAAACAGGCAGCTCAGTACTCCCCACTCTCACTGGTGAGTAAAGAAACTTCCCCCTGACCAAACAAGGAAAATGGAGAAACACAGGAACCAAGACAAAGCCCAGGGATCAGCAAAATCTGGTCTCTGGAACACTAGTTAGGAAAGTATGGAAAACAAGGATATTTTTTTTGTTTTTTCAAGTTTTTTTACAGAAAAGCAGAAAACACAATAAATGCTATGATTTTCGACTAAATGCTATCAAAAGCTAGTACACTTGAGTGTATTAGCCTGTAGTTTAACTTTTAGGCAAAACTTAAACTAGCAAGTGCAGTAAACAGTTTTAGCTTATAAACACAGTAAAAACAATGCAAACTTTGATAAAACAAGCAGAAACAGTAGTCGAAAGGCACAAAAAGTCGAAAAAAGCCAAGAAAAATATTTAAAATCTGGAAAGGTAGTCTTTTCTGGTCTCTGCTACTAGAGGAACACTGCTGGCCACCACGAGGAGCTGTGCTGAGTTCTCAATAGCTGGAAAAGCCCGCCAAAACACGCTTTATAGAAGGGGGTTGGAAAAGACAGGAAATGACCCAAAATGGCCAATAGACTACAAGTTACTGCCTTAAACCACTCCTCTAAGGACAAACAGGCAGCTCAGTACTCCCCACTCTCACTGGTGAGTAAAGAAACTTCCCCCTGACCAAACAAGGAAAATGGAGAAACACAGGAACCAAGACAAAGCCCAGGGATCAGCAAAATCTGGTCTCTGGAACACTAGTTAGGAAAGTATGGAAAACAAGGATATTTGTTTTGTTTTTTCAAGTTTTTTTTACAGAAAAGCAGAAAACACAATAAATGCTATGATTTTCGACTAAATGCTATCAAAAGCTAGTACACTTGAGTGTATTAGCCTGTAGTTTAACTTTTAGGCAAAACTTAAACTAGCAAGTGCAGTAAACAGTTTTAGCTTATAAACACAGTAAAAACAGTGCAAACTTTGATAAAACAAGCAGAAACAGTAGTCGAAAGGCACAAAAAGTCGAAAAAAGCCAAGAAAAATACTAAAAATCTGGAAAGGTAGTCTTTTTTGGTCTCTGCTGCTAGAGGAACACTGCTGGCCACCACGAGGAGCTGTGCTGAGTTCTCAATAGCTGGAAACGCCCGCCAAAACGCGCTTTATAGCAGGGGGCTGGAAAAGACAGGAAATGACCCAAAATGGCGAATAGACTACAAGTTTCTGCCTTAAACCACTCATCTAAGGAAAAAACAGGCAGCTCAGTACTCCCCACTCTCACTGGTGAGTAAAGAAACTTCCCCCTGACCAAACAAGGAAAATGGAGAAACACAGGAACCAAGACAAAGCCCAGGGATCAGCAAAATCTGGTCTCTGGAACACTAGTTAGGAAAGTATGGAAAACAAGGATATTTTTTTTTTTTTCAAGTTTTTTTACAGAAAAGCAGAAAACACAATAAATGCTATGATTTTCGACTAAATGCTATCAAAAGCTAGTACACTTGAGTGTATTAGCCTGTAGTTTAACTTTTAGGCAAAACTTAAACTAGCAAGTGCAGTAAACAGTTTTAGCTTATAAACACAGTAAAAAGAGTGCAAACTTTGATAAAACAAGCAGAAACAGTAGTCGAAAGGCACAAAAAGTCGAAAAAAGCCAAGAAAAATACTAAAAATCTGGAAAGGTAGTCTTTTCTGGTCTCTGCTGCTAGAGGAACACTGCTGGCCACCACGAGCAGCTGTGCTGAGTTCTCAATAGCTGGAAACGCCCGCCAAAACGCGCTTTATAGCAGGGGGCTGGAAAAGACAGGAAATTACCCAAAATGGCGAATAGACTACAAGTTACTGCCTTAAACCACTCCTCTAAGGAAAAACAGGCAGCTCAGTACTCCCCACTCTCACTGGTGAGTAAAGAAACTTCCCCCTGACCAAACAAGGAAAATGGAGTAACACAGGAACCAAGACAAAGCCCAGGGATAAGCAAAATCTGGTCTCTGGAATACTAGTTAGGAAAGTATGGAAAACAAGGATATTTTTTTTTGTTTTTTTCAAGTTTTTTTACAGAAAAGCAGAAAACACAATAAATGCTATGATTTTCGACTAAATGCTATCAAAAGCTAGTACACTTGAGTGTATTAGCCTGTAGTTTAACTTTTAGGCAAAACTTAAACTAGCAAGTGCAGTAAACAGTTTTAGCTTATAAACACAGGAAAAAACAATGCAAACTTTGATAAAATAAGCATAAACAGTAGTCGAAAGGCACAAAAAGTCGAAAAAAGCCAAGAAAAATATTTAAAATCTGGAAAGGTAGTCTTTTCTGGTCTCTGCTGCTAGAGCAACACTGCTGGCCACCACGAGGAGCTGTGCTGAGTTCTCAATAGCTGGAAAAGCCCGCCAAAACACGCTTTATAGCAGGGGGTTGGAAAAGACAGGAAATGACCCAAAATGGCCAATAGACTACAAGTTACTGCCTTAAACCACTCCTCTAAGGACAAACAGGCAGCTCAGTACTCCCCACTCTCACTGGCGAGTAAAGAAACTTCCCCCTGACCAAACAAGGAAAATGGAGAAACACAGGAACCAAGACAAAGCCCAGGGATCAGCAAAATCTGGTCTCTGGAACACTAGTTAGGAAAGTATGGAAAACAAGGATATTTTTTTTGTTTTTTTCCAAGTTTTTTTTACAGAAAAGCAGAAAACACAATAAATGCTATGATTTTCGACTAAATGCTATCAAAAGCTAGTACACTTGAGTGTATTAGCCTGTAGTTTAACTTTTAGGCAAAACTTAAACTAGCAAGTGCAGTAAACAGTTTTAGCTTATAAACACAGTAAAAACAGTGCAAACTTTGATAAAACAAGCAGAAACAGTAGTTGAAAGGCACAAAAAAGTCGAAAAAAGCCAAGAAAAATACTTAAAATCTGGAA
>NC_056751.1:72688007-72722458 GCF_019279795.1 Protopterus annectens | reverse complement strand
TGTATCATTTTACCTGATTTAGAGGAAGTGGCTAAAGAATAAAGCCTTAATTAATTTATAGCTACTCTAATATTCATACCTTGCAATTATTAATATATGTAAATATATGACATTTGCTAAAGCCCTACTATTTTTCTAATATATACTGTGTTTTATGATTTTATATGTAATATTTAACAACTACTTTCAAAGAAAAATGTTTGCACCACTTGTATATTCTTCACTTTGCTATAGGTGTCCACTGTTAATGCTTAGCATTATATCTGTACTGTATATTGGTCACGTATTAATATTTTATTATTTATTTATCTATTTATTTTATTTGTTGGCCGTGAAAGTCCGACTGGATACGTGTCCATTTTCAGTGGAGACCAGAGGAGAAAAGCTCCACAGATCAAATAACAAGCAAGTATAAGGTGTATACATAGGATGCAAATTTTCATAGATAATACAAAGTTTATATAGTTACATAGTAATGAAGTTTAAAATTACAATAGTTACATAGACTGTACAGATCTATTACAGTTTTAGAATCGAAAGATACCAAACAAAAGTAAGAGGAGGTTAGGGTGAGATGTTTGGCTTGACTTTTGTGACTAGAAGTTGCATCCCCGTTTGGAATATGTACACTTTTGGCCTGGTCAGATGTATATTAGCAGGTGAAACAACAGAGTTAGGTGGTACTTTATAAGGATTAAGTGAGAAAACAAGGAGGAGAAGGAGACATATAAAGATGTAGAGTGAAAAAATAATATAGATGTTTGTTAGAGAGTAGTATAGTGTTTTTAGTGCCAGTGACTGAGTGGGTACTAGTTAAGGATATGTATAGTATAGCTCATATGCTGATATATATTTATTGTAGGAAGTTATATTGTGTCTCTGGCCCATGTTTAATGCATACATACCTGCATACATACATAAGCACAAGCATTGCTTTGTGCAGCACTGTGCTAACACTGTGAATCAGGAACTCTTCCAAGGTATAGTATGTAGAACAGCATATCAAATCGCATTCCAGTACTCAATGATTTACTAGACTTAAAATGTCAATCATAAACAGAGTAAGCTTTGCAGTTAGCTATCAGCTGCCCCTGGTTTTATATCAGAGTCATATCCCACAAATTTACAATACTGGACCAAATACTGACAAAATTACAGTCACTAAATGCACAGTGACACAAATAATGTTATTCTGTTAAATTTTTGACTGATTACTGTCAATGCTTAATATTATTCATTCGTGACTCCTGTGTGAGAAAAGGTTGACAAGTGTGACTCTGCCACATAAACAATATAAAATCAACATTACAAGTATTAACATAATGTAAAAGCAGCCATACTTAGTAAAGTGCTGCAATGCAGCTATAAAATGATTGAAAAGAGGTCGTGACCTCTACATTCCTTGTGCAGCATTCCAAGAGGCTAATGCCTTCCTGAAACTCAATTCTTCCTGTCACACTATGGGCTACAATAATTTTTCATGAAACAATGTCACAAAGAGCATGCAACTTACAAAAAGGAAGTAAAATAACACATTAAATCAGTAAGCGCCTTGGGAAATACAAGTAGACTGATACTAGCAGCTGGCATCGTTGCCCGATAGCCCTTGGCTCGCCAGTTTAATTCTCAGCTGATTTACTTTGTGTACAGAGTCAGAGAGTCTACATGACTTCCCTACATCTATATGAATTTTCATTAGGCGCTCTAGTTTCCTCTCACATACAAAAAAGATTGATAGTGAACTGGCATTCTTCCAGAATTACCTAAATATAAAAGTACTGCTGTAAGATATTAGATGCAGCAGAATGACTTTAATAGATGAAGCAAGTGCTTTCATCAAAATTCATCTAGACTTGCCCAGACTCAGAGTTTGTTATTCTATTAAAGTCATTTTTCTGTCTTATATCTGGCAGTGACACATTTATATTTATTATTATATTTCTAGTACAATGATCAGATTGCTGCACATTATTGTATGCCTTTATGTGTGTGTGTGCATATGTGTGTGTGTGTGTGTGTGTGTGTGTGTGTGTGTGTGTGTGTGTGTGTGTGTGTGTGTGTGTGTGAGCTTACATTCACATATGAGCACAAACACACACACACACACACACACACACACACACACACACACACACACACACACACACACACACACACACACACACACACACACACACACACACACACACACACGCATTCATGTATGCATGTTCTGCAATGGGATGGAACATCATTTAGGATTACTTCCTTTGCCTTTTGCCCAACTATTGATGGGATAGGCTCAGTCTGGCCATGAATTGGATTAAGATGGCAATCAGAGAGTGAATGGATGAATGGATGAATGAGTGAGTGAATCAACTACACTTACATGTGCTTATTCCACAAGAGAGAAACAGAGGGTAACATGGATGACATTAATCACACACACACACACACACACACACACACACACACACACACACACACACACACACACACACACACACACACACACACGAGTAGGCAAATATGTGGAAGTTAAAATCTCACCCAAAAATATAAGGCAATATATTTTTTTTGAGCTTAGTAAGCAAAGGAATAATACCATTGATGATAAGTGGAGACACAGCCAAACAGGTGATCTCATAGTACAGGAGACAAGATAGAAGAAAGTACAAACAATAAGGTTTACAAGTACAGCCAGTGGTACATACCGAAGATATGCAAAGGTAACTCTACCTGTTGTCAGTGCTTTGAGCTGATCATATATGGATTGTTATTTAGGAATGTTTACATGAAGAGTATCTTCAAAGGAGAGTTAATGAAATTGTAGTTAATGGAATAACTTCTGTAGAACAGAAACATTGGATATGCATAGACCTTAAGAGAGGAAAGATAATGGATACTGTTATGTACCTAAGATACAATAAAAGGAAATCTAGTGGAAGTCTAAACCTCAACATGCACGCACTCGAGGCACTCCTCAGTATGGAGAAAATAGATATATGTGCAGTAAAATAAACCTGGTTTAAGTCTCCAGAGAGCACCCCAGCACTACCAGGCTACAACTCATACCATACATTTCAGCCACAGAACCCGGACCAAAATACAAAAGATGGGGACATATCCATATTCATCAAGGATATCCACACCTCCAGGTTAGTGGCACAGCACATTGCTTCGGAGATCATCCACGTGCAACTAACAATGGGCAAAACTGCAATTCAAATTGTAGCTTGCTACAGATCACCCACCATGTCCCAGGACCCCCATTCTGCATTTCTGGAAACACTGGGAAATATAAAGGTCCTACTAAACACCCTAATATTGGGTGATTTCAATTACCCAAACATAAGCTAGGAGAACTACTCAAGTACAAACTCCCTTGCCCAACATTTCCTAGAATTTATAAACTTAAATGCCCTGAATCAACTGGACAATACTCCCACCAGAGGTGACAACATATTGGACCTGGTCATCACCAACATGGGTGACCGGTGTTCCACACCAGAGGTCAACCCCTTGCTGGTTAGATCTGACCATAAACAGATCACTCTTTATATCTACATTCCACCCCTACCCCAGACAAGGAAACCACCGTAAAAAACTTTTCAAAAGAGAAACTTCACATTACTTAAGACTGAGGTGGAAGGTTTCAAAGCCCCCATGCTAAAGGATGACACTGTCCAAGCTGCAAAATCCTTTACTAATGCATTCTATGGGCACCTACAAGAATGCATTGACTGTGCTATCCCATACAAAACCAAGACTCACTCCTCCAAGAAAAAGAAACCAGTCTGGTAGACCCCAGCCATAAACAAGCTATGCAATAGAAGGAGGAAACTAGTACAGAAAAGAGTACAATCCCAAGAAGGGAAGACATCCCTGATCAGTATCAGCAAGAAACTACAATCCCTCATAAAATCATTCAAGGTGAGCTTTGAAAGAAAAATTGCCAAGGACTCTAAAGATAACCACAAGGCATTCTTCAGCTATGTCAAGAATCTAAATGGCAATGCTCAGATCTGCTCAGAGTTGTGCAGAATGGAACAAAATACACTGAACCAACCTATATCGCCAACATCCTGGAAGACAGGTTCAGTGCAAACTACTCCCCCCTCTTACCCCCAAAAGGGCCCATAACCATACCAGAAGAATGTAGATCCCCTGAAATCACAGACACTCATGTTAAAACAGCCCTCTCCAAAGCCAAAAGCACAGCATCAATGGGAATGGACAGTGTCCCAGGCTGCGTCCTACATGAGCTCAAAGACGAACTAACCCCTCACCTAAACACACTGTTCAAACAGCCTCTCCACAGGCTACATACCCATAGAGTGATGCACAGCAATGGTTATTCTGCTCCACAAAGGTGGAGCCACAACAGACCCCAGGAACTATCGCCCTATAAGCCTGACTAGCTTGGTCTGCAAGGCTATGGAGTGCATCATCATGGAACTCATTAACAGAGACATTGGAAACCTCCAAACACTGGACCCCACCCAGTTCAGCTTTGTTAAGGGCAGATCATGCCTCCTAAACCTGGTGGACTTCTTTGAGACATTACCAAGGCTATAGATGAGGGGAAAGGTGGCACACACAGCCTACCTAGTCCTCACAAAGGCCTTCAACACTATTCCCTATTCTGGTATTATAGACAAGCTCACCAGCCAAAACATAAACCCCTACATCACAAGATGGGTTGCCAACTGGCTCATGGACAGAGCCCACATAGTGAAAGTTGCGGGAGCTAGGTCCGACTCTAAACTGGTTACAAGTGGCATTCCCCAGGGCTCAGTCTTAGGACCCCTCCTGTTTGGTATATACTTCTCAGAGGTACAGGCAAGCACAGGAGGACTATGGCTGATCATGTTCACAGACAACTGCAAACTAGGGGCTAAAATTGACTCCCCGGCTGACACAGACATCCTCCAAAAGGGTCTTACTGAGACAGATGCCTGGTGTCAAAATCCTGGCCTCAAGCTAAATGCCAAAAAGTGCATAGTCATCCCCTCTGGAAAAAACAAAGTACCCACAAACTACCACATAGGTGGTATTTCCCTAAATACGGAAGACGTAATAAGGCATCTGGGAACCCAAGTAGACAGTACTCTATCCTTTGATAATCACATTGCCAAAGTGTTTACAAAAGGGTTCGCATCCAGATCAAAAGAGGTCATTGTGCCCCTCTACTCATCACTCATCAGACCCATCATAGAGTACAAAGCCCCATTTGGGATGTACCTTACAAGAAACCTGCAACAGTTGGAAAGACCCCAGAAGTACCTCACCAAGAGGATCACTGGCCTCAAACAGATGCCCTATGCAGCTCGACTGAACAAACTCCATTTGTACTCGGTTGCATACCGCCTACTCAGAGCTGATCTCTGCCTGACATACAAGACCATGTCCAGCCCAGAATTGATGGACATGCTCCACTTAAAGAAAACCATATCCCCTAAAGCCACACACTCTAGGGAGCTAAACCTCACCACAGCAATAAATAGGATGTGCTGGAGGGATAGATTCCTGTCTCAGAGACTTCCCATGCTTTGGAACAAGATTCCAATCTACATTAGGCAGAGCTCCTCACTAACACTCTTCAAGAGAAACCTTGACAAGTGGATAGGAAACAGAAAGTTTACCTTGGAGATCACTTCAGTGGCCCTGCTGGACAGAAGCACAGGGAACTAATCTAAGGGGGTGGTGAAAGCCAACACATTCTGGCTAGGCTTATAAATGCCTTTGGGCAGATAGCCTAGTAACTACGTATGAACCTATGAACCTATAAGTAATGCAAAGAGTGGGTGGCAAGTGTATCACTGCTGCTAAGAAATATAAACTGGAAAAGAGAAAGCACTACTTTACATAAAAAATGATGATCATATCATTCTACATGCTAAATTATTTGATGTGAGCACAGCACTGTGATTTTAAGAGGTGTTTGCAAGGGATGTAGAAAATTAGGGGAAAAGGTACATTATTTACCTATGTATTTACCTAATTTATAATTTATGTCACTTTATATCAAATTTTTATAAGTGGTATTTGTGTAAGTTCAAACATTTAGTTCTATGTCAAAATTTCAGTAAGTCCTGATTTAGAAATAAATTTAGTGCAGAGTGTCTCCATCATCTCTGGAACATGTTTTCCCTACATATTAGTCAATGTGAATCCATAAAAACATTCAAATTAAAATTAAATGAATGGATAAGGTTTGGTAAATTCATCCCTGGAGTTTTTGACTAAAATATTTTAACTACGCCAAACTAACAATTACCACTTCTCATGCCAATTCTGGTGGCACAGAGAGAAGAAAACCCGACTATGGCCTAGGTGACCCAAGTCTGATTAGTGACTAGATGTTTGACAGAGATGCCCGAGTAAGAAGTAAATGGACAGTCAGGGGGCAGTGGGGATGCAATACTGTCAAATCCCCTTGGACTTGGTCCAGCATCACATCTCACCAAGCCAGTACTAGTTAGTAACCTTCATTAGTGAGTGTACAAAAATGTGCACTCACACAGAATGTGGAATGTACATATGATTGCACTGACATGGATATCTCAGCCCCCCCCCCCCCACACACACACACACACTCAAGGAGTAGGGTTAGGCCATGTAAACACTGTCATTGCCAGGATACCCAGAAGGGCATAATGCTGCCCTCATGGCTGGCTGTATAATGACTCAGATGGCCGTCAGCCTTGTGCCATCCTGGGGCAATTTACTAGTAAATGAAAATGAATGGGAGCAGTCACAGTGGGGGAGAACTAACAGCCATCAGGCACAGGGGCAAACAACACAACATGGAATTATAACTTCTCAGTCCACTTTATTATTTTTCAGTTTCGGTTTTCCTGTCATTTCTCAAACTTTTCCTTATTTCCATTCACTGTAGAAAACTGAACCTGTCAATATTTTATCTGTATTTCAGAAATAAAGCCTGCATCCTAACATTACCTTCTGAACCATTAATTTTCAATGGCATTGCTGGCTAAGACAGCAATGGTTAACAGGTGTACCACTGGATTACTATAAACCTTGGGTAACTATTAACCCAAATCTGCACAAAACCTAAAATAATGGGGGGGGGGACAAAGGCCCAAAATAGGGACAGATTTTAAATGTTGCTCTTATAAACTTAGAAGTAGCTAGAATAGCAGGACTTGGGTTAGCATGCATTTTCTGAACAATATGAAATCTAAAACCTGTTGTGTCATTCATGTATGCCATTGTTTAGTGACTTCAGTCCTCAATTATTTACTAGAAAACCACAAAAGTTATAAGCAACAGTCCAAAAATATGAAGAAAGAAATATGGGCATTCAGTGAATATCTGTTCAGTTTGCAGTCATGCCCATGAGTACAGAAGAAAAACAAGTTCTCACTTTTTTCCCTTGTAAATCAAGTGAATACTACAGCAATAACCCGCGCCTGGGTGTGGGTAATGCTAGATTTACCCACGGTTGGCATGGTTTGGTCCCGAGGGCGAAGCCCGAAGGACCAAACAAAACCAACCGTGGGTAAATACAGCATTACCCACACCCAGAAGTGGGTTATTGCTATTATACCATGACATTATTTAAGAAAAGAAACTATTACTTTTCTTAAATAATGGCATAGTATAATGCCTGTTTACTGACCTTCCGCAGATGTCTGGCATCCGCGGCAGTTCTGATGTACTGCGCTCCTGCGCAGTACATCAGAGCTGTGGGCAAGCAATGGAGAAAGCAAGATCTCCGTTGCTTTTTTTTTTACTGTTTTCGCTATGTTAAATGGGTTTAACATAGCAAGACAGTTTTAAAATAAGCAATGGAGATGTCCGTTGCTTATTTTAAAACTGTCTCGCTATGTTAAACCCATTTAACATAGTGAAACAGTAAAAAAAGCAACGGAGATTTTGTTTTCTCCGTTGCTTTTTTTTTTAAACCTGTCTCGCTATGTTAAATGGGTTTAGCATAGCGAGACAGCTTTAAAATAAGCAACGGAGATCTCCGTTGCTTATTTTAAAGCTGTCTCGCTATGTTAAGCCCATTTAACATAGCGAGACAGTAGAGTTATACTAATGGAAAAAAGTCCGGGCGACCAGACCTTTTTCCATTAGTATAACTCGATTTACAATGTACACGCTGGCCAATCAGCGTGCACGTTTTGGGGGGGGGTCATGGTATAATTGCTATTATTTCTCCCTCTAGTGTTTTATACAATTTATTTCTTTACAACCTTTGTTTTCTGTCACTATCTGCTATTACTATAAAACTTTAGTGAAAACGTTAGCACTGCAGCTAGTTTATATTACGCTTCCAACATCTGCAGTGATGGTTGTTGTTAATTCAGTTAAAATTAATATAATCAGTGATGATAATTTTATACAATTAATATTCTTAACTGACAGAACTTAAAGTAAGTCCATTACTTCAGTGGAATCTTACGTAAAAAATGATCCTGTCTGTGCAGTAATTTCTGGTACATTAGCCTGCTGTTCAACATTAATTGCTAAGATCAGGAATGACTGATATTCATTTAATGTTTGTTGGACATAGTCACTTTAAGTATCCCATTAATTTAATTTTTTTCTGTCATATTTTTCATTTCACATCCTTATGAACACAGCAATAAATGTTAGCAGTTTTTTCACAGTTTAGGAAAGAAACTTTGCAAGACAAATATTATTTAGATTTCTTAAAATGCTATGGGCAATGGTGAAAAAATGTGAGACAGACAAGGATGCCTTGTTCTGAATCACCTGACTATCAGAAAACATACAGCAGACAGAAACAAGAAACACTGATTGACTAAAGAGAGACAAAATATTACAAGGCCCAGAATTAAATGCTTTTTGTAAAACTAAGTTTAAAAGCATATAAGGAAGAAATAAATGAATATAACAATCATTCTTAGAACACATGCAGCTACGTGGTACAGGTGAGAATAGGGCATTTTGTGAAGCTCCTTAAAACACTGATAGAGTTAAGTAACATAACACATGCTACAGGCTATGAACCAGCAACTGTTTCCCAATGGAAACACATCAGTTAACTCATTCCTGTATTTAGTACTTTAGTAGCATATTCCTTTTAACATCCACAGTTCCTTATGATGCTGGTGTTGTGGCCTTATTTGGAAGTGGATTTCTAAACTCGTAACTTGCCAACTAATGATATTTAACATGAAAGAGCAGGGAAAAGGGAACAGAATTACCAAAAGGCTGTCTGAGGATACACTGCAGTACAGATACTGACCACTGACTGCCACTTTTTATGATTACATTTTCATAACTGAGTGAGCTATACTTAATATACAAACAAAATGTGAAAAATTTATGATAGAAGAAAGAAAAATATATAACCACTGTCCACGTAGAATATGTACTACATGGAAGAAACTGTTCATTACTTGTAATCATGATCTATATGTCATTGTATTTAATACACACACACACACACACATATATATATATATATATATATATATATATCTATATATCTATATATATATATATATATATATATATATATATATATATATCTATATATATGGATCTACTTCAGTAGATCGAACTTTTACAAGTTCGAACCACATATGGCCGAGACCATATGTTTCAACTCATAAAAGTTTGAACACTGAAGTAAAAACACAAACCTAAACATCTATAGCAGGGGGGCTATGCCCCCCTGCACCTCCCACATGGGAGGCTTTGCCCCCACACCCCCCTTACTTAAATATACCAACTCCAAGATCCAGTGGCGGCTGGTGACTTCAAATCAAAGGGAGGCTGCAGGAGCCAGCTGAATGGGTGGGGTCAAGGGGAAGGGGTGTGGCCAACCAGAAAGGGGAGGAGCTATGCTCAAAACCACAAAAAATAACTTTAACTAAATACACTCCCCTGGGTGGCATGGCAAACCATCATTATGAGAGTCCAATCAAGACAAAAATAAGTGTAGAAGAATAAAAATATTTCAATGCATTGGCTGCATGACAGCTTACTTAATATCTAGATGGAAACAAAAGGTTGTGAGGCATGAAAAAATAAATTACTTTTTAAATACATTACTGGAATGCCAGTCAAAATCAAGTACAAGCAAAACCAGAAGCACTCAACTCAAACCACTTCTCCTTGCACTGCAGTTCTAATTATAATTTATATTCAGCTTTATTAAAGTGCCAAGTAACATGCTGAAAGTAGAAATCTCTGTGATGCCCCCACTTGTAAAAATGTTTCTTATCCAAAAAAGACCTGCTGCCTGACAAGTATCTACTTGTTTCATGGGGAAAACATGTAAGTAAAAAATGAAAAGCAAACAAGAAACAAGCTCAAGATACATTGCTTAAAGGATTACTGTACAGGTTATGGACCACACATGATTGGCATTCTGATTAGTTTACGGGTAAAGTCTGTAGAGATGACTGGAAGTCTCCAACAAGTGTAATGAGCTTTTTAAAATAATGGAATCCTGTCCTTTAATACCCAAGGCTTATACATTATATAGTCAAGTATTCTCTGCATGGCAACAACAGATAGGCTTTCAATGTTGGCAATTATTTAACAGTATGCTTATTAAAGCTTACTTGCATCTTATGATCTCAGACAAGCTTACATTATGGTCATTAAAGCATTGCTACTTAAACACAGAGCAACAGGCACAATGAGTAATAAGCATAAATCAACAGTACAAAAATATGACAGAAACCAGACCTTTCTGCAAAATCAAGGACAGATGAAAAGCCACTGTAGTACTTGTGTCTACCTTGGATGGGGGGGGGGCACACTGCACATTTACACTGCATAACTACTCCTTGCCTTGCTTGGACACATCCAGAGTCAGTACATGGTGGAGTGGGGTGCAACAAGTATGTCACAATTTGAAATGTCTCTGGCTGACTGTGATGGCCCTGACACGTGTCATACCTCTCAACCTCAGAGCAAGAAATCTGGACAAAGCCATACACAGAAGTGGGACAAATGCCCACAAATAAGGACAATTTTTAAATATTGCTCTAATAAACTTAGAAAGATAATAGAATAGGTCTTGCATTAGTATGACTTTTCTGAAGGGCATAAAATCTGAAACTCAAATGTCTGCCATTATTTTCTAACTTCCGTCTTTAGTGATTTGTCACTAATTTGCCAAACAACACAATTTTATGAAAAATGGACCAAATGTGATGCAAAAATATAAAATAGCCACACAATACAGCTGGGAACCTGTCAAAGAAGGGACACTTTAATATTAGTACTGCTAATTTGAGCAGCTGACAAAATAAAAGAATCTACATGCATTTCAAGTAATCTATAACTTTGATTATTACAGTTATTTCTTAGTTGTAAACCATCCATGTTTTCTTCCAAAATTGCTATTTTGCAGAGGGATTATTAGGGGGAAGAGCAACATTTTAAGCCAAAATTGGGGACAGTTGAGAGGTTGGCTATGCCTAATTCTATAAAGCAATTTATTTGCATGTACCTCTCAACCTGTTAATGCAGTAAATCTGAACAAGGCCAAATATACTGGGGGAACATATAAGCAGTACTAAAAATTGCTCTTGTATAAATTGAGACAGTTGATAGAATAACAGTTCTTACTTTAGCATGCATTTTTCTGAAGGTTATGAAGTCTGAAACTCAGTTTATCATTATTTAGTGACTTAATTTCTAAATGATTTGCCAGAAAACTACAAATTTTATGAAGAACAAACCAAAAATAAGAAGCAAAAATCTATTCATTCTTTGAAAATCTGGACAGTTGGGAGGTATAGTTCAGCTGGGCCTGTCTGAGTTTGCTGCCCTTCCCCCCTGACAAAATTACGGTTGAAGAGCCTCTGCAGCCATTCCTATGAACCATTACTTGGCTATTTCACTCCATTTACCATAAACACTAATGTGCATACTGCTTTACTTGTATGATGAGTTGGACTTCATTTGAAAGTTTTATTTTGTATTTTACAGCACAAACACTAAGTCATCTACTAAACAAAGCAATGCAGTCTCACAATGAAAACTTAGCATTAAAACTTCTCTGCTCTTGAAACTCACATTCATTGAAACAGCATTGAAACCCACATTCAAAGAAAATACATTTTGCCAGTGGCAGATAAAGATTAATTTTGGGCTGTTTTCAAATCATAGGCCCCTTGCATATGAAACATACATGTGCTCTTTGATACACCTTCCTCATTGTACTAAATTATATTCCTTGTACAATATATTACAGTTGTTAGAGGGCGTTTTATATTTGTTTTGAACATTTTTCCAGTAAACAATGAAACAAAATGCATGCACCCATAATGACAAAACTGCCCAGTTCAGAACATTTATCATAAAAGTCTACTCAGACTTCCGCAGTCCACCATTATCAGTAAATATGCACAATTCTACAGTCCACCATTATCAGTAAATATGCACAATTCTACAGTCCATTATCAGTAAATATACACAATTCTACAGTCCGTTATCAGTAAATATGCACTATTCTACAGTCCATTATCAGTAAATATGCACTATCTCTGAAGAAGTAAAAGTCATCTAAATAATTCCACATTAAAGAAATCTGTAACTAATGAAGAGGTTGCTGCTAGCAAACACCTTTATATTTCATGGTTTCATCGAAAAATAAAGTGCCTGTTGCCCCTCAGGAATAAATTGCCTATATTACATTAAAAAAATGATAAGTTAGTAATATTGCAAGAGGAAATGGATGGCAAACTGATAACGAACTCATAGTTAGTATCTTCACCAAGGAGAACATTCTCAGTACAGCAGCATCCACCCCTTGTGGGAGTAGAACCCACAGCCTTCTGCATCAAAGACAAGTACACAACTTGTTGTGCTATTAACAAGGCAAACCAACTTCACTTAAGCAGCACTAAACTTCTGTTTGCCTGCAGCTCTCAGCTCCTTGTAAAATCTACTCAATACTCAACTTTGCAGCACAGGAAAACTGGAAAAAGCCAAAATGTATTGGGGGGGTCAAAAGCCCAAAAAACAGGGACACAAACATTGCTTGTATAATCTTGGAAAGTTGCTAGAACCATACATTTTACTGCCAAGCTCCCTGTGCAAAACAGAGCAACATACCACTACACCAAATCAGCTGCTTTGTAAAAGAGGAAGACTGAAATTTAAATGGCTATCATTTAGTGAATTCAGTTCTCACCATAGCTGTCAACTTCTTAGTACAAAACACCTGGACAAACCCAGTAATGAGGGAATACAGCCCTCAAACATTCAGTGAATTCAGTTCTTGCCATAGCTGTCAACCTTAGCACAAAAGACCTGGACAAAGCCAATAATGAGGGAATGCAGTCCCAAAAATAGGGACAAATTTCAAATATTCATCTTATAAACTTAGAAAATTGCTAGAATAAAAGGTTGTGTTACTATGTATTTTCTGAAGAACATGAAGTCTGAAATTCAAATGCCTGTCAATTTTACTGCTGACAGAATAAAAAAAATTTTCAGCAGAGACCCAGGGAGAAATACTGCAGACACATCTTTGTAAAATGACAGGGCACGAGAGCAAATCCACACAAACACAGGGAGGAGATGCAGACTCCACACAGAAGGCACCCCAGCCAAGAATCAAACCAGAAAACCTATAGCTGTGAGGCAACAATACTACCACTGCACCATCAAATATGCAAAGATTTAAACATTCAGAAACCTGAAGTCTGAAATTCAAATGCCTGTCAATTTTATTTAACATTTGTTAATCAGGACAGTCTGACTTGGAACAAAAAAAAATTCAGCAGAGGCCCAGGAAGAAATAATGCAGACATGTCTTCGTAACATGGGAAGACACAAAAGCAAACCCACACAAACACAGGGAGAAGATAGAGACCCCACAAAGAAGGAACCCCAGCCAAGAATCAAACCTGAGAACCTGCAGCTGTGAGGCAACAATGCTACTACTACACCATCAAATATCAAGCAAACAGACCCCACAAAGAAGGAACCCCCAACATTGCTACTACTACACCATCAAATATCAAGCATTGCAACATTTACAAACCACAGATATTATGAGGAACATATCAGATCAAATATGAGGCAAAAATCTGCAATTTTTTTACAAATGGTGGTGGGTAGGGAACTCAAGTCTTTAACACCTGCATACAGGGTACAGGGTTCAAGCCTGAGGTATTCCCTACCACACCACCATGAGCACCTGGGGCATTCACACACACACACGCATGCACACCAGTCCGTTCAAATAGGCAATTCTAAACAATAAACACACACCAGTCCATTCAAATAGACATTCATTCATTCACACACTTCCCTACCATTCTAAACAATAATTAACACACTTACCTATCCTTGCTGCCCATTCTCCATAACGTAATCCAAATGCCTGTGCAATAATCCACAGTCCCGCGAGATTCCTGCGATCCAAACCCTAATCCACAGTCCCGACGAGAGAGACTGACTGCTGCTGTTGCAGTCCGGCCCCGATGCGTTTTCCCAGCGAGTCTGTGCACTTGTTTCCCTACCTGGAGCATGGGCAGTAGACTGGACTACTGCGCATGCGCGAAGTCCATGAATTTTTAAACATTTTTTTTTCTTTTTTTTTTTTGTTGAGGGGGCTGCAGTCCGGCAGTCCAATAGCATGGGCTGCCCCTGCCAAGATCGCATTACATTGCGGGAATGGGAAATCTTCCCTTTCCACTCTGTATGGAGATCTCCATTCAGTCCGAAAGAACTTTTACAAGTTCGAACATATGGTCTCGGCCATATGTGGTTTGAACTTGTAAACATTTGATCGACTGAAGGGGACCCATATATATATATATATATATATATATATATATATATATATATATATATATATATATATATATATATATATGCCCACACATATACATATCGATATAGATATTGATTTAGATATATATGCATACCTACATACACACACACACACACACACACACACACACACACACACACACACACACACACACACACACACACACACACACACACACACACACACACACACACACACACAAAAACAAAGAGAAAGGAATTGCTTGCAATTGCATGAAAGCTGAGGTATGGCTAAACAAAAGACATGTCCATACCATATGCATTATGCACTGTACCAAATATGCAGTTACTTCTGAAGATCTGTGGACACATTTACAGAATTTTTGTTCATTGTAAATTACTATAATTGCAAAATTAAGAGTGTTCTGCAATTTAGAAACTACTTCTATGTCAGGATATCCAATTTTGTGTGTAGAGGAGCCATGAGGCAGGTGCGCCTGATTTAGAGATGCACTAAGAATGACTGCAAAAAGCTGAGAAGCCTCATGGCTTATATCATATACAGATGGTAATATAATTTGATGATAATCAGCAGCAGCAGTAATAAGAGTAAAGAGTGTGGCAGAGCAATTCAGAAACATATATTGTCCACATGAAGCAACATTACTGCTAGGGTTGTTGATAGCAGCAAATCTTGGAATTATGGGAGACAGATGATGAAAACATATATGAAGTAGCTGCTGTATTAATAAATACTTATATGTAGGGGCTCTTATCACTGCTGGTAGTCATGGTGTGGCACATTGCTGTCCTTCATGGCCATCTATTTGCCCCTAACACACTCCATGACACTGAAGTTGTAGCTGAAGGCACTATGCAGAAGTTGGTCATGTAGGCCTCATATGCAAGCCAAAGTGATGTGTTGGATATTACCATTGTGGACATCAAAGTATATGTGGTTTTCAGAATACTAGCTATATGGGACCTATCAGAAACCAACAAGGAGCATTGTGGATGTAACCCAGGCATCTACCTTAGGGATATTTTTTTTTTTCTCAAAAAATTTTTTATTAATTATATGAATAGCAAGACAATTAAAAGATTATACATAACAAGAAGGCATAAATGAACATATAACAATTCATCTAGTGATAACCTTCATGAGATTTTGATAAGTTATTTAGAAATAAAACATACACCATATGTACACTATATACAAGTTAGGCAACCTGAGAAAAAAAAATATTTAACATTAACTATTTAATATGTTTAGAACCTTTTCTAACACAACCTTTCTAATAGCTTTTTTTTTGGACTTCCACCTAAGTATCTTTGAGCATCAATAAATTTAAAAGCCATTTTCTGGAAAGTAACCCATTTTAATTTAGAACGATCAATCCAATTTTGTATTATATAAAGTTTTAGTAATGAGCAAATAAAAATGATAACATGAATATCAACTTTTGAAAGATGAATCAATGGAATATGTAGAATAGCAAATTCCCGTCAACGTGGATTTTTGATATCCCATTTTCTGCAGTCTGACTTTCAAAGATGTCCACAATCTGTAAGAAAAATGACAATACCATAGAATATGAAGGAGGTCTGCTTGGGGATGAGAACAGCATGAACACGAAGGGGATTTATTTGGGTTAAATTTGTTTAATTTGATTGGGGTAAAGTAGGCATCATTATTAATCATTAATTGTGTGTATGCTAATTTTTAAAAGGGATAAATTCCTTAGTGTGTCTAATAGCCAGGACTTTCTGAGATTCTGACAATTGGGAATTATAATTCAACCAAACATTAGATAAAAGACAGTTGTGGTCCATCATTAAAGAATTAATTAATTTATATGAGTTTGAGAGCATTTTATCAGATGATGAAAGTATTTTGATAATCGTGTTAAGGTTTTTCAATTGTGAGTCTATGGGGACCAGAGATACAAATTTGTTTTTAATTATTGCTCTTAGTTGTGTAAGAATTGGTGAGTAATTCCAGTTTACTTTCAATAACTTACGCCAGTCAGATAAAGGCAAGTCAAGATATTTCAAAACATCTCCTACTTTTAGATTTTTAATTAAAGGATAGTTTGTTAAGTTCAAAAGTTTATTGTCCAATAATATATTTGGGTTTAGATGAATTGGCTGAACATGGTGCGAGATCTTTTCTAGTTTACACATTTTGAGTAAGGTTTGGAAATCTCTAATCTTTTGTTTAAATACTGTAGATATATTTTTAATAAATAAACTATCCAGAGAGATAAAGGGAATAGCTTCAGGATTTAAATTATTAGAAATGACATAATTATACCATAATTTTATCCATAAAGAGTGATTTGGATAAGAAGTGTTATTGAATTTAGAGATAGTAAGAAGTTTATTGGATGAGACAATCAAATAATAGAGATAAAGATTAGGTAAACCCAAACCTCCCTTGTCCTTGAAAATGCCAATCTAGAATAGGAAATTCTAACAGATTTAGGGAACCATATGAATTTTGCCAAAGCTTTATTTACAGACTCAAAACATTTTTTTGAAATTATCTGATCAGATGATGAGAATTGGTAAAGAAATTTAGGCAGAATATTCATTTTAATAATGGCCACCCTTGAAAGAAATGAAAGGTTTAGATGCTTCCATCTGTCCATATCAGACAATATAGAGTTCCATAATTTATTAATATTATTTTGAAAGGAAGATTTATTATTGTGTTCTAAATTGATTCCTAAATATTTTATATTATAAGTAAGCTGAAAATGATCGTCTAGAAACAAAAAAGATTTGTGTGCTAAATGATTTAAGGGAAAAATATGAGTTTTTGTAGAATTTAAAAGATAGTTGGAAACCAAAAAAAAAATAATCAATAGAATTCATTATTTTTCTGTAATCAGATAATGGAGTTTGAAAGTAGATTACTAAATCATCCGCAAAAGCAGAAAAATGAATATTAGTATTAAGAATTCTAGGGATGTTATGAAAAGTATTTTGAGTAATAAACAATAGCAAAGGTTCTAAGTAAATGTTGAAAAGAAAAGGGGACAATGGACAACCCTGTCTTGTTCCTTTAGTGATCTTTATCGGAGCAGAAAATTGACCATTAATGTATAGTCTAGTAAACATATTCTTGTATAAAACTTTTAAAAAATTTATAAAGAATAAGGGAATATTAAAACATAACACAGTTTGAAATAGAAAGTTCCAACATACTCTGTCAAAGGCATTTGATGCATCTATAATCAAAGCATATATAGGGTTTGTATTTTTCTTAATGAGATGAAGTATAGTCTCTAAAGATAGAGTATTATCCCAAGCATGTCTCTGAGACATAAAACCTGATTGATCTGACGAGATAATTGAGGGTAAAATCCGTTTCAATCTGTTAGCCAGAATAGATGACAGAATCTTGATATCCACGTTAATTAAAGAAATGGGTCTATAATTTACTGGGTCAGATTTATCTTTATTATTTTTTAGAATTAGAATGGTTTTGGATGTGTTCCAATGAATATCTGAGATATCATTAACTCTTATATGATTGTAAACTTTAAATAGAAAGGGAAGAACTACCAATTTGAAAGTTTTGAAAAATTCTGGAGTAAAACCATCAGGTCCCGGAGATTTACCCAAGTGATTATCTTTAACAGAATTAGAAGAACCTGAATATAACTCAGTGTAAAGAGAGGTGGAAAGTTGAATAATCTCTTCATCAGTATTATATAATCTGTTATTATAAGATAAAGATGTAATATTTGGATTTCTGAAGTTAACTTTAATAATTCTCGCTAACAATTTAGATGGAACCTGGGCCCACTCTGAATATGAAGCAAGTAGCTTTTGTTCAGCTAAGGAGAGGTTATTTTGGTGAAGTAGAATTAAATCTTTCTGACAATTAAAAATTTGTTTTTCTAAAGTAGCATCATAGTTCAGACTAAGATGATTTTCCAACGAAGAAATTCTTGATTTTAAGAATTCCTCTTTCTTAAAGTATTGTTTTTGAAAAAGCAGCTTTACTAATAAATAAACCTCTTAATCTTGCTTTACATGCAGCCCATTGTATGTCATAAGGAATGTCTGATGATTCAAGACTATTCACCATTTCATTTAGGATTTCTGAAGCTTGTTTGCAAATATCTTCATTTGACAATAAGTTATTATTTAAGGTCCACTTATTAAACATAGTTTTATTTTTGATATTGGGTTTTATGTTCAATTTTAGTGAAATTCTTGAGTGATCCGAAAAGAATCTGGGTTCTGTAGTAAAGTCCACAATATATTTTGAAATATAATCTGAAATTAGAAAGAAGTCTAATCTGGACCACGAATGATAGCACTTAGAATAATAAGTATATATATCATTCTTGTTTATATTTTTAACAGTGCGGAGAGGATCTATTAAATTATATTCTGTCATCAAATCATTTATAGCCAGAGTAGATTGAAGATTATAGGTGACAGTGGAGCGAACGATCAATTACAGGGTTTATAACTGCATTCCAGTCACCACCCACTATAATATGATGATCCTTATAGGATGCAAGAATATTGTAAATTTTAAAATGAACAAATGTTGTGAATTACATGGGCCATATAGATTTAAAATTAATAAGGGTTTGTCCAAACCAGCAATAGAAGCGGTAAATAAGCACCACCTCCCTCATCATCAAATTTCTCATCAATAATATTCCCAATGAATTTTTGTTTAATGATTATAGCTACACCTCTGGAGTTAGATGAGTCACCTGAAGCTATAATCTTTTGATCCATTTTTTTAACTCTTTATTCCAATCAATATGTGAAATATGGGTCTCTTGAATAAAACAAATGTTAGCCTGTGATTTAAAGATCATATGAAATAATAGTGACTTTTTCGCTTTATCTTGAATGCCTCTAACATTCCAAGAATCTAAAATTATGTCAACAGGCATATTCTACAAGTATAATCATTATTGATGCTATAAAAGTGAACTCAAGGTGCAAATCAAACACAACATTAAAAAGAAGAAGAAAAAATAAAAGAAAAACAGTCTTTAAGTATTCAAGCAAGTCATCAAATAACATTTGTTAAAAAAAAGAAAAAGTTTTTAAGAACCATGAAATGTATAATAATAACCTTTATCCTAACCCTAGTGCCTACCCACCAATCCCCTGTGATAAAGGAAGAGCAGAAGAACATGAAAAAACATTGTAATTATAGATAATAATAACCTCAAGTTAGAATACAAATTACTCAAAGGAAGCCTAACATAACATAAAGTCCGAGTAATACTACTAAAATATATACAAAATTAACTAATTTCAAGACGTCCAACATGCTTAATCCCTACTTCTAATACTAATCTAAAGCTCCTATCCTTAAATTGAAATTTATAGTGATTAAATGTATTTCCTCAAGTATTTCAAGAGAAAGAGAAACAAGTAAATAATAAATAAATCACACTCTGCTTAACTAGAACACTCTATCATAAGAAGTAATACAATTAAAACTGAAAGATATGTAAGATAACATATATAAGTATAACAAAACCAACTGGTAACATTATAATATAAGTAAATAAGCATAGCATTACTGAACTAAAGATAATAGTCATGCACTATCTACTGAACCTTCTTTAGTACTTTAGTGATAATTTCATTAATCAACATGACCATTAGTATGATAAAAGCACTAATACCTGTAGAATGAGTATTTAGTTATAGTTCAAATAAAGCAAAAACAACTACCAAGCAACCATATCTCAAAATGAAAAACAATTCAGTCTGGAGATGCATCTATTAACTAGATAATAATAGTACAGGAACTATTCAAAATGAAATATTATAAGCTGTAAGGTTTTAACACTAGTTAATATACATGAATGAAGTATAATTATATTATTAAATAGTAACTTAAACAGCATCATATATATTGGACTGAATGTACAACAATGTGCATACATATAATTTTAAATCTACATTTTGAATATTTTACTAATGACTCTGTTAGGTTATGTAGCCATACTATTCTTCTAAGCTATAGATGTAACATAGCAAAACAGCATGAAAAGACAAGGCTTTTAAAGTAAACATTTTGAACATCTAATTAAAACAGAAACAAGCAAGCTAAATGCAATAAATCTAAGGGCTTAAATATATACAGGTAGATTCAGCTAATCATATTAAAGATAGTTATTTCAAACCTTTCAAATAAGTAAAGGCTTTCTTAAACATAAACTACTAATCATAAATATCACATCCAGCCTCTGAGAAGAGAGAGAGCAGAGAATAGAAAGAACATGAAACTTTCATATGAACAGGTATACTTTGTAACATTTGTCAAATTAAACACTTCAGTATAATATAAAATATTGTATGAAAAATATTCTGAATAGGAAAATATGTTCATTTCTTTACACATCCTTTAGAATTTTAATATATAAAACTAACCTGTTCATTTGTTTCCAGAAACATTTTCACTCTGCTTTATGAAAGTAGCAGCTTGCTTTGAAGTCATGCAGACACACTAAAAGTCACTGAATATATTATGTGACATGAATCTGTTTAAATTTAAAAAGCAACCTTCATTTATGAAGAGAAAACACTTTAAATAATAGCCAGATCTATTAAAAAGTTAGTGCTATTGAATACTTGTTGAAAACAAGCAGACTTGTGTATTTGAAACTGTCCTTCTTTCCTCACAAATGATGACATCACCATCCATCTCAGAGAGACTGTAGTGTGCATGTTCATGCAGAGCATCAGCTGGAACTCTGAGGGGAAGATTTTCTTGCTAGAATGTTGAGATGGAATGTTTTTCCCTCCAAAAATCATTTAGCTTACACAGAAGGCTGTAACTCCAAAGCTTGTAGTAAAATTAACATATTATCTATTTACACAGCAAGCATATGTGAGAGAAAGAGAAAAAGTAAATACAGGAATTTAAATGCTTCTATTAATCCACACAAATCTAACAAGCATATATCCTGTCACTGCACACTGTCACACCACATCCATCATGTGTAAATTACATGACAAGTTCTTAAGGTAATATAATTATGTCACACCAGAATTACAAATCATGTAACACAAATACTGTCAGATTAAAGAAAAGAAAAGATCAAACCTTATTGTAGTTCTTTAACAGTAGAATATTAAGATACAGTGTCAGGAAGCTTTTAAATGTTTTAAGAAAAATGTCTTTTTGCATCTTTAGGATCTGAACATACAAATCTTTTGTCATTAGCTGTGAAAGACAAGGTATTAGGATATGCCATTCGAAATCTAATCCCTCTTTTATCAAGTCAGCACAATAGGGGCTAGTTTTTGTCTATTTAATTTGATCTGTGCAGGAAGATCTTGGGAAAATGATAGTTTGTGAGACTTCCATATGAATTGTTTCTTTGTTTTAGCAGTTTCTAGGATCTGGAAAGTGTCTTGAAAGTTTAGTAACTTAGTATAAATTAACCTTGGTGTGGAAGAATCTTGCTTTGTACGCAGTGCTCTGTGTGCTCTCTCTACAATTATAGATTTTGAAGAAGCTTCACAATTTAACAGTGTTTCAAAGATATTTTTAGTCACAGATAACAAGTTTTTATTGTCATAAGATTCAGGTAAACCACGAATAATGATGTTATTTCTTCGACTCCTGGTTTCCAGATCCAATATTTTAGCTTGTAAATCTGAAACAGTTTTATCTCTAGATTTAAAGTCACTTTCCAATAAGTCTGTTTTAACCTCCAAAGCTAAGATTTTATTTTCAATAGTAACAATACTATCGTTTATTTGCTTTAAAGATTTACTAAAGTCTGCAAACTGTTCTGAAAAGTTTTGTATAGCACTTTGGATTGGTTTTAATGCTATTTTTAGTTCTTCTAAAAGGAAATTTGAGCCATTTAAATCTTTATTACTTACATTAAAAGTTTCTGTAGGTTGTCTAGATGATTTCAGTCTTTTGAACCTGAATCTTTTTCAGGAGAGAGCATTGAAGTATATTTGGCCTTTGTAGGCTGAGTCTCCATGGAGTCAGATTTTGTAGCCATGCCCAGAAATGGAATGCAGTTAACAGGATACCAGGAACCAGGAACAGACTGGAGCAGTAGGAGTCCCAGCAGCAGAGAGACCAAGAATGTTCTGAGGTAAAATAAATCCCAGGATAATAATTCCAGAAGAAAAAATAATCCAAATGCGTAGAAAAAGATTTATAAAATCTTTTAGTATAAAAATTTGAGGAAAAAGGTTGATGTTAAGTTGTAAAAAAACCCAAAAGTTAAATAGCTGTGAGGAGCTCAGAGAGTAAGGACTAGACTAGTCGGCGTCCATCTTGGAATCTGCCTTAGGGATATTACACCAGTTCTTCAATGCCATGCTATACATCATCATCATCATCATAATAATCAATTCCCTTTTTTCCCATTTTCTATATGGGGTTGGTGTGTCGTGTCAGCTGTTGCCATCTCTCTCTATTCAGTGTCACTCTCCTGCCTTCTTTGACACTCAGGTCTTCTCTCACACAATCCATCCACCTCTTTGCTAGAGGTTGTCATTTCCTCTTGCCTTCTTCACATCTGTCTCAAATCTTCTTCACCAGATTGTCTTCTGCTTTTCTTCATGAGTCTGAACCACCATAATTGCTATCTTTGATCTTTTCTGCAACTGGAGCTACTTTGGCTTCTGCTTTTATGTCATCATTTCTTCACCTGTCCCACATTATGCATTCTACCATGTCTTATGTACTTAATTTCCATCACCTCTAGCTTACTCAACTGCTCTGCCTTTACTGCCCAGGTTTCTGTATCACACAGTAGTACTGGTCACGCCATTATTTTGTACATCTTACTTTTCACCCTTCTTTAGCATTCTTCTGTGATTAACTACATCTGCCTCTCTGTGCCATTTGCCTGCAGCCCCTCTGATTATAGCTTTGATCTCCTCATTCAGACTTCCCGTCCCCTCCCAGATGCTTAAAGCTGTTAACCTGTTCCACTATTTTTCTTTCAAACTCAATTCTAAGCCTTCTGATTTCATCTATTTGCTGGCATTACAGCGGTCTTATCTGTATTCAGTTTCATCCCATGTGCCTTCAGTTTTGCATTCCATTCCCCTATATTTTGCTGAATTTCTTGTTCAGAGACTGCCTGCAATGCCACATTGTCTGCATACAGCAACTTTGTTGATCTGTCCCCTCTGACCTGTTTGTTAATGTAGATCATTACCCTGTTTGACCTGTTTGAATAGAGATGGGCTCAGAGCTGAACCCTGATGCACACCCACTCCCACTGGAAACCTCTCTGTGAGATCAAACACTACTCGTACTTGAGTCATTGGGTCCTTTTACATAGCTTGAAAAAATTCTACATATGTTTGTGGAACTTCGAAGTACCTCAAAACTGTCCAAATCAACTTTCTTGCCACCTTGTCATGAATTTTCAACTCTTTCTTCATCTCTAGCTTCTTCTCAACTATCTGTCTCAATGCAAGCATTGGGTCAGTTGTGCTGCAACATTATCTGAATCTGAACTCCTCATCTCCCATCTTACTTTCTACTACTCTGATGATTCATTTATCAATCAGCTTTCCAGAACTTTCATGCAGTGTGACAGGGGTTTGATACCTCCATACTGCCCACAGTCATGAATGTCCTCTTTGTTCTTGAACACTGACACTAATCTGCTTACTCTCCAGTCATCTGGGATACACCTTTCTCTCCACACTGCTATGAGTACCCTCAGGAACCATTTCAACCCTATCAACCCAGCATCTTTATTATGACTGTTTTTCTGGACAGTCCAAAATTAAGGGTCACTGTCAATGACATTGAAGAACACAAGAATATGTTTGATTGAGCACAGCAATAGTACAACAATCCCCCTCAAGGGCATTTTGCTTTCACGTACATGTCCAGAAATTCTGATATGAAAAGTTGGCAACCGTACAGCTGTGACCTCATCTGAGACTGCTGCTTTCTCTAGTGTGGGGAGCATGTGTGGTTTCCACATACTCCAGAGGGAAGGTGCAATGCCATGCGGGCTTTTTATGAAATACAACTTTTCACTGAAGTACTGGGGCTATAGACCGCACATACATTATAATAAAGGTCCCATCTGGATAGCACAAGTAAAGGTATATAAACAATAACAGTTTCTACTGTAATGTCTATCAACTTCCAGCTGGTCTGTAATTCACAGTGTATAACACATGATATGTATGCAGATCCTATGACTCCCACATGGCACATATTTTATCTTTATGAGCAGTTTGTGTGCAGTGATTTTTCCCCACGAGCATCTTACTGTTGATGCCACATATACCCTGGATGCATAGCTAATGATACCAGGTAGAAACTAACAAACCATGGTAGAGGATGGCTACAGCAATGCCCTGGGACAGACGTGGATCATCGTTTGATGTGTGCTGGGCTTGCTTTAGGCCTTCTCCTATTGTTTGGCTATATCTGGTGGTGAACTACAGCATATCCATGAAATATACAGATATGCCAACAGTTACAGCAAGGCAGAGACATTTAGTACAAGGAAATTCCAGACTCATTAAAGGAGAAGGTGCCTGATGAAGAACCTGTGGAGGATCCCCCTATATAGGAGGAGCCTGTGAACGAGGAGTTGCCTGATGAGGAGACTGTGGAGGATTCAGCTGCAGGGGAGGAGCCTGTGAAGGAGGAGGTGCCTGATGAGGAGTCTGTGGAGCACCCAACTACAGTAGAAGAGCCTGTGAAGGAGGAGGTGCCTGATGAGAAGCCTGTGGAGAATTCAGCTGCAAGGGAGGACTATATGTGATGGAGGAAAGCACAGTATACCATGACACTGGCTAAAAGGCACTGTCTGGTTAATTATTATGGTTCAGAATAAAGTAGCATATATAAAATAAAAATTGATGTGTGTAAAAGTAAACCCAGGCTGTGCTGTGCCATGTATAGACTGTCAATATTGTGCATGAGACATAAATACCCAAGTAATAGAGTACTGAGCACATAGTTATCATCTTATGCATAGGTGGGGAGGGCTACAGTGACAAGTGTCAGCAGTGGTCAGTGTGAGGGTGTGGTTGGAGGTAGGAATTACCACTGCACATGCATTTATGTGTGTGTGTGTGTGTGTGTGTGTGTGTGTGTGTGTGTGTGTGTGTGTGTGTGTGTGTGTGTGTGTGTGTGTGTGTGTGTGTGTGTGTGTGTGTGTGTGTGTGTGTGTGTGTGTGTGTGTGCATGTGTGTGTGTGTGCATGTGTGTGTGGGTGTGTGTATGTGTGGGTGGGTGTCTGATGGAAAGAGATTAGGGAGAGCTGGATGTGTTGATGAGGCAACGCAGTTGTCTGTTGTTTGTGTGTGAGGTGCTGGGGCACTGCAAATCTGTGTGCATGTGTGTGTATGTGTGTAGGTGGGTGCACTTCAATAAATCACATAGCATTATGCTGGGATCTGGTGCTCAGTTCCAGGGCACTAGTGAGAGATGAATGCTCTGACATGCATATTCCCATCCACAGGGCTGTCCTCTGCTGGGAAACTCACAAGCATAATCCACAATAAGCTGAGAGAAAGGAGTGCTCTGTTATTTTGAGGGACTGCTCATGCTATGTGTGGTCTTAGCATAAGTACCCCTTCCACATGTATGACCATATTACCACATAGTGCCTTCAACATTGGATGATAGTGCGGAGGTAATTGCACTCTGGATTTGAGACAGTGGCCTTTCCTTTTCATTGCAGGGCTCTCCCAGAAGCAGAGGTGGACCAACCATGGTATTTCTGTCTGCCATAATTTGGGACCTTACTGGGGCACCTTCTGCATGTAGATTTCCTATGAGACATGTTCAGGATGTTGCACATCTCCCAGGTTAGCATGCAGACCATGTACTACCCTGACCAGTGCAGCTATGACTGTGTCTGTCTTTCCTTGTGTTATGACCCTGCACAAATGTTTAGTGATTGCCACGGATACACTCAGTTTGGGAGGGGAACAGTGTCCACTGTGTATCAGGTCACCCACACATACCATCCCCTGATGTCATTTTCAATCTGGATGGAACTGTTGGCTACCAAAGGAGACTGTACTGCAGTTGATAAGACCACTCGTTGGGCAGATGTGTCAGGAACGTCCGTTTCATGGATGTCATCCTGGCTTTGTGAGGTGGGTTGCATAGAAACATGTGTTGCCCGTGGAATGATGTAGGGATTTTCCCATCAAATTACCTGAGTCTAACACTGATACTATGACCCTTGACCAGCCTAGGATGTGGCTGGGATCCTCATTAAAGCCAAACACTTCTCCAACAGCAGGCACATCTATATCTATGATGAAGGACATTGATAACATAGCTCCTGCGAAAACATTGAGAAATTAACCGAATGAAGTAAGAGCCCTTCACTAATGCCAGCAGCCTTGTGAATATACTATGATTACTTAAGACAGTGGTACAGAAATTGATGGGTAATATATCCTGGGCAAAACAAAGTATTCATGGCTGTACATAGTATTAATTCACAGTATACTACTATTGCAGATAACAATCAGTGTTGAGGAGGGTGGCCTAATGGTTAAGGTGTTTGCCTTAAAAACACAAGGTGCAGGGTTTGAGTCTCACAAGGGATAATTGGGCTAGGCTTAAAATGGCTCGCAAGGGCAGCTAGCCTAGTACTAACCTATGAACCTATGAACCTATACCTATCTGTGGCATTTTTTCATTTCAAAATTTGACATCAAAATGATCATGTAAGTGGCATGGAGAGCCTCAGCCAATGGGTATAACCACCTACATATAATCAGATGTATTTCCTGACTTTTTCATGAATTTTAGCTGTATCATAATGTATGACCTTAAAGATTATATAAAGGTAGAACAAAATATATGGAGAAAAAAAATCTATGGCACAACCTTACATATGTAGATAAAAATAAATAAAAACTGTCTTTCAGCTTTTCCCGGTTAGGGGTCACCACAGCGGAACTCCAGTCTGCTAATGATTGGCAGTGAATTTTTACTGTGTTGAGTTGCCAGCCCGATGCCCAACCTTCAAAGAAGGCACACCCACACACACATGCACCTACCTGCATGTCTTTTAAATACAGTCGACCACGGGGAGGACATACAGACTCTGCATAGAAGGCGCTCCAGCTGAGAATTGAACCAGAGAACCTCTTGCTGTGAGGCGACAATGCTAAAAATAAATAAAAAGCAAACACATATTTCATAGACACCTAATTAACTGAGCAAATAAATATAAAACTAAATACAGACAAAAGTAGGTATTCTGAAATATAGCTGTGTTATCAATGTCATTCTAAATATTATTAATATTGTTAAGAAAAATATTGCACTGCATAAGAGTCAAAATCACAGTACTTTAGATATACAAATCAATAAAGAAAAACAAGTCCATGTTTCACAGACACCTAAATATCAACTAAAGTAAGAATTCTAAAATAAACCTGTGTATAAACCTCTTCCTAAATATTATTAATGCTATTAACATATATGTTTATATTTAATGTTATTCCAACCTAGGAAAAAATGCTGCCAGATAAATGGGTTATTTGTGTCTGCATTGAAACAACTCTCCAGAGCTCACACAGTGAAAAGATATAAATATGTGCATAATCAAACAACAACATGGTGAAGTTCAGAAATATATGTAAACACAAGTAATGATTTTTGGTTTTGGAACATTTTTGTTAGTGTGCTAGAATACATTTATTCACGTCCATTATGATGAAATGGCTGAAACACTAACATGGCAATAAAATGAACCTGTAAGGATATTTTTGCAGTGGGTTTCAGTCCCCTCACACCCAAACTTATATAAACTCCACAGTCATGCAAACACCAAGAAAGGTGATATCTCCCACAATGAAAGAATCACTTCCAGTTTAAGAACTGAAACTGTACTAGCAGTCGTTTCTAAAGAAAGAAATCAACATTGTGTACGTCAAGGACATGAAGTTTGGGGACCTGAGACATGCGGAGCTAGATACTGGTGGTGTGTGATATATATCATTTTACTTGTTGGTTTTTATGAGTGAATATGCAAAATTCATTTTAAAGTATTTCAGATTAGTTGTTAAGGTTTTTGTGTGGTTCAGCTTTATAGTAATTAGCTGGGGTGGCTTTGCTATTTTCTTCCTGGGTTTGGAACACTTGGAGCAGAGAAAATAGGGTGAATGGCTGCATTGTTGTTTTTTCTTATATTTCTTTTTTCTCTCATTGTACTTATATGATTTCACTGCTAGAGTACAGTACTGCAGACTAGGTTTAGATGTTGCTTTAGGGTTGGGGGGTTATGTTGCATGTTGCTTTTATTGACTATCTGGGTTTCTCGAATGGTAGTCAGCCAAGTGTGAAGCACAATTCTAAAAGGTCATTAGAGGATTGTGAAGGACTTTATAGGACATTTCACATTTATTTTTATTGGTAAATCAATGCTTCTTAAAGGATGTTATTGCTTTTACTGTAGGTGGTTAGAGTTCATTGTGTACTGAATGTAACTGCATAGTGCACAACTCACTCTTACGTTCTGGAGGAGGGGGTAACTGATTTATGTAATAGTGTGGTGCTGTGTTACTTTTTCTAGAGTTAATGTAGTGTGTGCATTGCAATTTGCTTTAAGTATATATTTTTGTGTTATAGTTGGGATAGTGATAATGTTCTAATTTAGACAACATAATAGCTTTGACTATTTTTATGTCTATATTATAGACATACATATACAGATCAATATATATATATCTATGTCTATATGTGTATATATAGATATAGCTATATAATGTATATTATCCATGTCTCTCTCTATACTTCAGAGAAGTATGTAAGAGTGGTACAGGGTATGTACGAGGGTAGTGTGACAGCGGTGAGGTCTGTGGTGGGAGTGACGGATGCGTTTAAGGTGGAGGTGGGATTACATCAAGGATCAGCTCTGACCCCTTTTTTATTTGCAATGGTGAAGGACAGGTTGGCAGACAAGATCAGACAGGAGTCCCCGTGGGCTATGATGTTTGCAGATGACATTGTGATCTGTAGTGAGAGTAGGGAACAGGTGGAGGAGATCCTGGAGAGGTGGTGATATGCTCTAGAGAAAAGAGGAATGAAGGTCAGCAGGACTAAGACAGAATATATGTGTGTGAATGAGAGGAAGGATAGAGGAATGATGAGGATGCAGGGAGTAGAGGTGGCGAAGGTGGATGAGTTTATGTACTTGGGATCAACAGTTCAGAGTAATGTTGAGTGTGGAAGAGAGGTGAAGAAGAGAGTACAGGCAGGATGGAGTGGGTGGAGAAGAGTGTCAGGAGTGATTTGTGACAGATGAGTACCACTAAGAGTGAAAGGGAAGTTCTACAAGAGGGTAGTGAGACCAGCTATGTTATATGGGTTGGAGACAGTGGCATTGACAAAAAGGCAGGAGTCAGAGCTTGACATGGCAGAGATGAAGATGTTAAGATTTGCACTGGGTGTGACGAGGATGAACAGGATTAGGAATAAGTATATTAGAGGTTCAGCCCAGGTTGGAAGGTTTGGAGACAAAGCCAGAGAGGCAAGATTACGCTGGTTTGGACATGTGCTGAGGAGGGATGCAGAGTATACTGGGAAAAAGATGCTAAGGATGAAGCTGCCAGGTAACAGGAAACGAGGGAGGCCTAAGATAAGGTTTATGGATGTGGTGGGAGAGGACATGCAGATGGTTGGTGTGACAGAGCAAGGTGCTGCGGACAGGAAGAAATGGAAACATTTGATCTGCTGTGGCGACCCCTAATGGGAGCAGCCGAAAGAAGAAGATCTATGTCTCTCTCTCTATATATATATAGATATATATAAATATATTACAGACCACATATGCACACACACAATTTTATATATGTATGTATATGTAAACAAACCAAGAAGAAACTTTGCTGTGTGGAGAGTGTGATGTTCACTTCTTGAATTATGTTATGCACTTAGTTTACTTAATAAAATTTGAACTATAAAATATAACTGTAAAATACATGCTACAAAATAATCAAGTAGAGAATAGTAGGTAGTGTACAGATGAGTTAAAAATGGAACATCCTTTACTGAAACACACAAACAAGCGATCCAAGGTGAGTAAAATGAAGAGCATCAAAAACATTCCTTATTTATATATAATCAGGTTGTTTGGAGCAAGGGAGTAGTTACAGAGGGTGGTATTGGTAAGAGCAATAAAAGCATTAAAAGCATTCTTTTAGCCAAGTCCTCCTTCCCCCTTAACACCACAGTGTAAACAGAGACGGTGCTACCTATAACTGAAAAAGCTAGAGACAAATTACAATCTAAGGCCAGTTTATTAACACTTTGTTTAGGCTAACCAACTAATCCAAAACTTTATTACTTAAGAAACAAACTAACTAAAAAATGACTGATTGACTGACATACTGGCTAACAAAAAGATATACCAATAGACATGTACCAGAATAAATATATATAAATATACAACCTTTAACAAAGATCGCTTTCAAATCAAATGAATACTTCATCAGGTTTGTGTGCCAAAAATAAATCAGAATATGAATGCACATGTGTATAGATATACAACTGAAAACCTAAGTAGGGTGAAAAAACATAAACATAATTGCTAAACTGGAAATACAGTGACAAATGTTAAACATAAAGCACTAAGGCCATAGGGAGCTGTTAAAGTGTGGCATCTAACTAAGAAAACAATTAGTCTGAGAGTGTAAAACTGCACTCGAGTAGTTGCAACCTTTAAAACAGAAAGAAAAAGAAAAAGACTAGGCCCGTGCAATATCAGGCTTTCACTGCCTAAAAGAAAAAATGTAATGTCTGGTGGACCCCTGCCATAAGCAAGCTATACAACAGAAGGAGGAAACTAGTACAGAAAAGAGTAAAATCCCAAGAAGGCAAGACATCCCTGATCAGTATCAGCAAGAAACTACGTTCCCTCATAAAATCATCCAAGGCTCGCTTCAAAAGAAAAATTGCCATGGACTCCAAAGTTAACCACAAGGCATTCTTTAGCTATGTCAAGAATCTAATTGGAAACTCTGAGATCTGCTCAGAGTTAATGCAGAATAGCACAAAATACACTGAACTGACTGATATAGCAAACATACTGGCAGACAGGTTCAGTGCAAACTTCACCCCCCTCTCACCCCCAAAAGGGCCAATAACTATACCAGAAGAATGTAGTGCCCCTGAAATCACAGACACTCAGGTTAAAACAGCCCTCTCCAAAGCCAGAAACACAGCATCAATGGGACTGGATGGTGTCCCAAGCTGCATCCTACACAAGCTCAAAGATGAACTAACCCCTCACCTAAACACACTGTTTAAACTCAGCCTCTCTATAGGCTACGTACCCATAGAGTTGTGCACAGCAATGGTTATTCCACTCCACAAAGGTGGAGCCTCAACGGACCCCGGGAACTATCGCCATATAAGCCTGACTAGCTTGGTCTGCAAAGCTATGGAGCACATCATCATGGATCTCATTAACATAGACATTGGGAATTTCCAAACACAGGACCCTACCCAGTTTGGCTTTGTTAAGGGAAGATCATGCCTCCTAAACCTGGTGGACTTCTTTGAGACAGTTACCAAGGCTATAGACGAGGGAAAGGTGGTCCACACAGCCTACCTAGACCTTGCAAAGGCCTTCAACACATTTCTCACTCAGGTATTATAGTCAAGCTCACCAGCCTGAACATAAACCCCTACGTCATGAGATGGGTTGCCAACTGGCTCACGGACACAACCCACATGGTAATAGTTGCGGGAGCTAGGTCTGACTCTAAACCAGTTACAAGTGGCACCCCAGGGCTCAGTACTAGGACCCCTCCTGTTTGGCATATACTTCTCAGCGGTGCAGGCAAGCACAGGAGGACTATGGCTGACCAAGTTCGCAGACGACTACAAACTAGGGGCTATAACTGACTCTCTGGCTGAGACAGACATCCTTCAAAAGGGTCTCACTGAGACAGATACCTGGTGTCAAAACCATGGCCTCAAGCTAAATGCCAAAAAGTGCATAGTCATCCCCTTTGGAAAAAACAAAGCACCCACAAACTACCACATATGTGGTAGCCCCCTAAATATGGAAGAAGTAATAAGGGATCTGGGGACCCAAGTAGATAGTAACCTCTCTTTGATAATCACATTGCCAAAGTGGTTAGAAAATCCTTCGATGTGGCCCACCTAATCACAAAAGGGTTTGCATCCAGATTGAAAGAGGTCATTGGGCCCCTCTATGCATCACTCATCAGACCCATCATAGAGTACAATTCCCTATTTCGGATGTACCTTACAAGACACCTGCAACAACTGGAAAGACCACAGAAGTACCTCACCAAGAGGATCACTGGCCTCAAGCAGATGCCCTATGCAGCTCGACTGAAGAAACTCCAGCTGTACTCGGTTGCATATCGCCTATTCAGAGGTGATCTCTGCCTGACATATAAGTCCATGTCCAACCCAGAATTGGTGGACATGCTCCACCTAAAGAAAACCATATCCCTTCTAGCCACACGCTCCAGGGATCTAAACCTCACCACAACAATAAATAGGAAGTGCTGGAGGAATAGATTCCTGTCCCAGA
Source organism: Protopterus annectens (assembly GCF_019279795.1). NCBI lineage: Eukaryota > Metazoa > Chordata > Ceratodontiformes > Protopteridae > Protopterus > Protopterus annectens. Next base: position 72,689,165 of record NC_056751.1, on the reverse strand, counting down.
GACTTCCCATGCTCTGGAACAAGCTTCCAATCTACAATAGGCAGTGCTCCTCGCTAACCCTCTTCAAGAGAAACCTTGACGAGTTGATGAGAAACAGAAAGTTTACCCCAGGGATCACTTCAATGGCTCTGCTGGACAGAGGCACAGGGAACTAATCTAAGGGGGTGGCGAAAGCCAACACATTCTGGCTAGGCTTATAAATGCCTTCAGGCAGATAACCTAGTACCTACCTATGAACCTATAAACCTATAAAAGTATTCAGTTTAAAATCTAAAGTAGCATTTAACGTTGAGCCATCAAAAATGATTAATGTATACATGAGCCACTTAAAGTAGGTCCTTTATAACACTGTGAGTTGGTGCTAAAAGAAGTAAACAGTTTCTGATATTTGTATTTAAACACAATTTAAGCAAGTAATGTCAGCATTAATCAGTCCCATATCAGTATTTTAAACAGTGGGGCAGTTTTCTGAGAACTGGTATGCTTTTTATAGAGCAATTATAATTAAGCCCCGGTTTCCTAAAAAGAGTTTCATTTCAGCTCCCCAAGTAGTTCACATTTTTCTAACAAATTAGGGATGTCTCTTCCCAGTTCCAAAAGGTCCACATGGCCAATAATTTGAAATTTAAAGCCAGTCTGTCTTTTCTGTAGCTGCAGGTGCTGACCCAGTGCATTATTCTCACACTTAGCTCAATTTTCATGAAGGATGGCCAGAAATCCTTCTTTTAAATCTGTTGAGTGTTTTTCCCACATAAAATGCTTCACAGTCATTGCAGCTAGCCTTGTAAACCACCTGCACTGAGTTACAGTCACCTCCTGCATTGGTTTTAATCATCTTCTTTAAATACGGCAGAAAAACATGTCTCCCTCCTGTAAATGCTGACAAAAGACACAGCGCCACACTGTTGCATGTATCCTGTGGTCTGGGCCTACCTTCAACCCAACTCTTGATGTTAATATAACCACCATATGTTCTTAACATAACCACTCTCTGTAACTACTCCCTTGCTCCAAACAACCTGATTATATATAAGGAATGTTTTTGATGCTTTTCATTATACTCAACTAGGATCCCTTGTTTGTGTGTTGCAATAAAGGATATTACATTTTTTAATTCAGCTGTGGACTGCCTACTATTTTCTATTTGATTATTTTGTA
>NC_056751.1:72638007-72685507 GCF_019279795.1 Protopterus annectens | reverse complement strand
ACCCTCTACTTTCTCTATCTCAACCAGAAATGGCACAATCATTTCTCCATCCACCCATACAAAACTCCTAGGGACAATAACCTATCTTTTGACATTCACATAGCACAAACCATCCAGAAAGTGCATAAAAAATGGTAACCCTCTATAGACATAAAAACTTCCTCACATATAAAGCAAGAATTACCTTAGCTCAAACTCACTTCTTATCAACAGTCACATATGCAGCACCAATATTAAAAAAACAGATTTGGACAAGTTAGAGACATGTTATAACAAAATAGCCAAATTTGCCAACAACTCACCCATTAGAGCCCATCACTGTCACATATTACAAGAAATTCAGTGGCTAAAATTTCCTCACTTACTAATTTACCAACAACTCCATTGTGCCTTTAACATTATTAACCACCCAGAAAAAACTCTAACCCTAAAGCAGTTACTAACTTCTTACTCTACTAGTCGCCCCCTGCACTCATCTAATAAACCTCTCCTCGGTATTGCAACTGCTAACAACACTGCTGGTAAATCCCTATACTCCCATATCATAGCCAAAAAATGGAACAAACTCCCTACTAATATAACCTCTATAACTACTAAGATGCAGTTCAGAAAACTACTCAAACCACATCTCAGGGAAACCTGGATCTGCCATGTATTACAAGACAATTGCCTTCCACCTTCTTCTTGTTTACACTTGTTGTACTACTCACATTGGCAGCAAGTGTAAACTGTTCAAACTGTATGTACTGCTATGCAAGTATAGCATTTATAGTCAAATTAGTTCCGACTTATTTTGTAACTGTCTATCCAGTTATATCTCAATTCTGTAATGCCACTTAACTGTAAACTGCCAACTTCCTTTTGAACGCCTGTGACTGTAAAAAAAATTGTTATATATTACTCTTATGTATTTCTCTTTGTAGTAACTACTTACTATGTGTTCAATTGTGGAACTTTTCTCCCCGGGCATCCACTGAAAATGGACCTGGTCCAGTTGGATTTTCCTAGTTAACAAATGTAAAATAAAATAAATAAATAAAAATAAATAAGCACCTATCCAGGCATGTCTAAGGGTCAACTCCCAGTATTTTCTCCTGTCAACCTGATGAATCTGGACATCTCGGGGCAATGCAGCAATTGCCGCATGTACACAGACAACCCTGTCCTCCTACCACCCACACTACAACCTGTGAGAGATGCACTTATATAGCCAAACTGGAAGCAAAGCTCTCTTCACCCAAGATTGGACTAGAAAGTCAAGAGGAGAAGGTAAACACTTGCACCACACCACACTCATCACATAGTCCCTCAAAACCTACACCACCAAAGCACATGCATAGAAACACAAAACACACAGCTACATTCATGGAGGCTCTCAATAAAAATCTGCCCAAGCAACAGAGACATCCAAAGCAGAAAAGCAAGCAGCCTCCACCCCCAACACATCCCAAATGACACATAGTCCACAAACTCAGTGTGCCACTCAACCACAGCCCATAAGGCATAACAGTGTACCCAACACTCTAGTCATAGGTGACTCTATAGTCAGGCACATTGATATTCCACTCACCAGGCTAAACAAGGAGAAAGTTACTGTCAGCTGCCTGTCAGGTGCCAGGAACTGCCATATAATGCACGCACTCAATTCACTCAACAACAAGTACAAATATGACTCCGTCATTGTCCATGCTGGTGTGAATGACCTGAGATGTACTTCCCTGGACTACATGAAAAAAGACATAGAGGAGCTCTCCGATCTTGTAGCCCAGGCCGGTATGACCCTAGCCCTGAGTAGCATCCTGCCTTCCTGCCATCACCCAGAATGATACCACAGTACAAGGACAAAATGATTGACTTCAACAATTGGATACGTTTCTGGTGTCATTCAAAGGGGATCCAGTATCTGTCTGCCTGGGATGACATGCTCGACAGACCACAATACTTTGCCAAAGATGGCCTGCACCTGTCACTCTTGGGATTCTGGATACTGGCTAAGGTTCTTGCCACCCCTATAGTGCCTTTTTTAGGCAAGGTTCAAATGACAAATTCACCACCATAACAGGTACAATCAAGCAAAATCTGAGGGTAATGCTACTCAATGCTAGACGTCTAAACCTCAAAATGAACTCACTCGAGGCACTCCTTAAAATGGAGAACATCAACATCTGTGCAGTGACAGAGACCTGGTTCAAGGCTCCAGAGAGCACCCCTGCATTACCAGGCTATAATTCATACCACACCTTTCAGCCACCTGGCTAAAACGCTAAATGCAGAGGCGTGTCCATATTCGTTAAGGATATCCACACCTCCAGGCTAGTTGCTCATTATAATGCATCTGAGATTATCCAAGTGCAACTAACTCTGAGCAAAACCGCAATCCAAATTGTAGCTTCTTAAAGATCCCCTACCATGCCCCAGGATTCCCACTCCTCATTTCTTGATACACTGGAAAATATTAGGGTACAACCTAATAATGGGCGATTTCAGCTACCCCACCATTAACTGGGAAATCTACTCATGTACCAATTCTATTGGTCAAAGTTTTCTGGAATTCACAAATTCCAATGCTTTGGATCAACTTATCCACACCCCCACCAGGGGCAGTAGTATCCTAGACCTGGTCATTACTAACATGGGCGAATGGTGTTCCAAACCAGAGGTCAATTCCTCGTTGGTCAGATCCAACCACAAGCTAATCACCCTAGACATCTACATCCTGCCCCCACCCCCCATTAGGGAAACCACTGTAAAAAATTTCTCCAATGCCAACTTCATGCTTCTTAAGACAGAAGTGGCAAACTTCACGACACCCATGCAGACGGACAATAGAGGTACAACTGCTGAATCCTACACAAATGCACTTTATAAGCACTTACACGAGTGTATAGATCATGCTATCCCTAACAGAATCAAGATGCTATCCTCCAAAAAAAGGAATCCAATCTGGTGGTCCCCTGCCATAAATAAACTCTACAACAGAAGAAAGAAACTGTTGCAAAAAATAGTAAAATCCCATGATTGGAGGAACTCCCTGGGCAGCCGATCCCTCATAAAACCCAACAAAGCTAGTTACAAAAACAAAATTGCCACTGATTAACACTCAGATCTGCTCTGAGTTACAGCACAATGGCACTAAATATATAGAACCAACTGATATTGCCAACATCCTGGTAGATAGGTTCAGTGCTAACTTTACCCCTTCTCACCCCCTAAAGGGCCCATCTCTATACCAGAAGAAAGCAAAGTTCTTGTAATCACAGCTACACAGGTAAAAACCACACTCTCCAAAGCCAAGAACACAGCATCCATAGGACCTGACAACATCCCAGGTTGCGTTCTACATGAACTACAGAATGAACAGGCACCCCAGCTAAGTACCGTGTTCAGTCATAGCCTCACCTCAGGCTTTGTGCTCACTGAATGGGCACAGTGACAGTTATCCCACTCCACAAAGGGGAAGCCACCATGGACTCTGGGAACAACCACCCCATTAGCCTGACAAGCCTGGTCTGCAAGGCCATAGAATGTATCATCATGGAACTTATAAACAAAGACATTGGTAATCTCCAAACTCTGGACCCCACCCAGTTTGGGTTTGTAAAAGGCAGATCGTGTCTCCTAAACCTGATAGACTTCTTTGAAGCAGTCACCAAAGCCATAGACGAGGTTAAGGTGGTTCATACAGCGTATCTAGATCTCGCCAAGGCTTTCAAAACCATCCCCCACTCTGGAATTATAGATAAACTCGCTAAACTAGGTATAAATCCCTAGGTCACATGATGGGTTGCCAACTGGCTCACTGGCAGAACCCACACTGTGAAAGTAACAGGCTCCAAATCTGACTTCAGACCAGTGACAAGTGGAGTACCACAGGGTTCAGTCATGGGTCCTCTCCTGTTTGGTATCTACTTTTCTGAAGTACAGGCTAACACAGAAGGACTTTGACTAATGAAGTTTACAGATGACTGCAAACTAGGACCCATAATCGAAACTCCTAACGATGTGGGCATCCTACAAAAGGGCGTTACTGAGACAGATGCCTGGTATCAAAGCCATGGCCTCAAACTCAATGCCAAAAAGTGCATTGTCATCCCCTTTGGTAAAAACTCTGTACCCATGAACTACCACATAGGCGGTAGTCTACTTAACACCGAAAGTGTGATAAGAGACAAAGGATACAGGTGGACAGTAGTCTCTCCTTTGGTAATCACATCACCACAGTAGTCAGGAAATCCTTCTATGTGGCATACCTCATCACAAAAGGTTTCACATCCAGGAAAAAAGAGGTCATTGTTCCCCTTTACTCATCACTCATTAGACCCATTATAGAGTACAGCACCCCTTTTGGTATGTACCTCACAAGATATCTATAACAACTGGAAAGACTGTAGAAATACCTCACAAAGAGGATTACTGGCCTCAAACCGATGCCCTACGTACAATAAACTCCAGATTTACTCTGTTGCATATTGCCTACTCAGAGGCAATCTCTGCCTAACATACAAAGCTATGTCAAACCCAGAACTGTTGGACATGTTCCACTTAAAGAAATCTCAATCCCTCTGAGCTACACGCTCTAGAGACCTAAACCTTGTCACCACAATAAACAGAATATGCTGGAGGGATAGATTCCTGTCCCAGAGACTTCCCATATTCTGGAACAAACTACCTATCTATATCAAACAAAGCTCCTCATTAGCACTCTTCAAGAAAAATCTTGATGATTGGATGGGAAATAGGAAAGTCACCCCAGGGATCACTTCTGTGGCTCTGCTCGACAGGGGCACAGGAAAATAATTTTCTTTGGTGGCAAAAGCCAGGGTACCTTTTTGGCTAGGCTTATATGAGCCCTAGGGCCAACAGCCTAGTACCTACCTATGAACCTATAAAAGCAAAATGTATAGTCAGTCAATCAACTCTTAAATATTCAACTGCAGTACCATATAATCTGATGGTGTTTCCCTCAATTTGATCCAGTACATGCTTTGATGACTGTTAACTAATTATACCAAATGGTGTCCCCAAAATTGATTTCCATAACTGTGTTTTCATTCATTTTAGGAAAGTAAATAGTGTGGGAAGAAATAGCCAGGGAATTGTTATGGCTAGGCTTGTATAGGCCCTAGGGCCAATAACCTAGTACCAACCTATGAACCGATTTATTTTAACCTCTAAGTTCATATAAACTGATTGTGTTCTGTTCACCATTTTAGAGTATTATTTCCTTTTTCAGTAGTGACATGAGGATAGAGTTTATATATTTAACTAAGGAGGTTTAGGGGTTCCCCTTGGAGATCCTTATTGTAGTTTTTTACAGTGTGGTATTTGGGGCAGCATTTGATGATTATTTATTATTTATCATACAACTTTAAGGAATTTTACAGTTAAAGTGGCCATCAATAAATGAAAATCCTGGTACACTAATCTAACACAGCATATGAAAGAAAAATGATAACTTAAGAAATACTGCGCATCATGACTTCAACATACTTTTTTTTTTTGGGGGGGTTAACATTTTAATGCAGTGCATCATAAATTCATAATGCTGAGGCATCTATTGCTACTGTTGCCTTAAAATTATTCTTCATGAAATGTAAATGTTAAGCAAGGAATATCTTTTGTTTAATTAAAAATCTCATCACATAACATTTTAAGCTTCTAACACCACAGCAAAATACTTAGTGCTCTCCATTGATTTTATAGCTTAAACTCTGAGCACAAAATCCTTGAGTAACATAATGGATAATGTTGCCATAATTAATCTGATATATTAAAGTGCCAAGCATGTATTCTTAGTTCAGTTTAAAAGTTAAGTTTATTTCCAACAGTTGTAATGTGGGGAGAATAACCTATTGCATATAATGAATTCACATTTCTTTCAGAAGCAAATCAAAACTTCACTGATGCTGCAGTGTGAGAGTGCTTTTGTATACTCTGGTTAGCTTTAATTTAAGAGTATACCTCCTAGTTTTTTTTAGCAGGTAATACAGCATTCATAATCTGAAGGCAAATATTTGCTCATTTAATTTATGTCTGATCTTTAACATTTACAACACCAGTGACAACACTAAGAAATATAAAGTAAAATAATACACAAGTTCAAAGAGTTAAGTTCTACAGACAAGAGGGAATTATTCCTGTCACACACCAACAGACTACCCAGAGCCAAATGCCTCAGTAATGCACTTCTCTCGTTAATACAGAATAACGAGACATAAATGCAGTTGTTGTTGTGTCTTTCGGCTTTTCCCGGTTAGGGGTCGTCACAGCAGAATTCCAATCTGCTAATGATTGGCAGTAAATTTTTACGTGCCGACTTGCCGGGCCTGACGCACAACCTTCAACGAAGGGACACAAATTCAGGCATGTCGCCATACAGAAGATGCTCTAACTGAGAATCGAACGGGACAACGTCTTACTGTGAGGCAACACACCACCACAGCACCACCACCACATAAATGCAGTGATTCATTAAATATGAGCTGTGCTTAAAACATTAGTCATTTGTTTTAGAGTACTAAAAGTACCTTTAGAATAGAATTGGATAAGTTATTAAGTCTCTATGAAATAAGTTTCTTAATTCTCGGTTACCTTTTACAAAGAAATGTACAAAAGTAATGCAGTGACAGTGTCACTGGGTAATGCCACTTGACTACACCAAAGCTTCCAGGTCATCAATAATTATTTTTTATACACTGTTGCTATGATCTCAAGCACATCCACTATTAACTCCCTATAGTCCAGTTCCCTAGTTTCCCTCCAATGTGGGCTGCACCAAGAGGGTCTTCCTTTCAGGTGGGCCCTACACATGGAGGTCCTTTAACTCTCCATATCTAGTTTTTCTTGAGTGATAATCAATTGCATATCCCTGTGTGACAAGGAACAAGCAACAACTGCTTCCCCCAGTGGGTTGTTTTTACATAGCCATACCTCCTACTAATGTACTAGACTGATGCACCCAAGTGGGCATCCAGTGACAGCACAAAGGAAATGCCCCCTCAATCATGTGTTGATGTGCACACTTGTACCTGCCTTTTGACTGCAGCAATGGCTCTGTAATCATTTACATACACACACACACACAGACACACACACACACACACACACACACACACACACACACACACACACACACACACACACATATGCTCCCTTTGTCAGAAGTGAGCTGGGAATCCTTTGCCATTCCTCTTCCACCACAACAAGTCCAGCAAGTATGTGAGCTGTTAATTGAACTCATGTCACTCAAGTCATAATTGAGGCTTTATCCCTCTATACCAGCAGAGCTTAGCAACTAAATTTTACCTATTAAGCAAAGAAAATTCAAGTGAATAATAATACTTATGTGAATCCAGAATCAAGACACCACAAGTTAAAGAATCAGTATTTATCAATATTTCAGACTTAATTGAACTTCAGGTAATGCAATAACAAATAATTTATTGCCACTGCAAGTGGATAGCTGGTACTTTAATGAATGTCTACGAGCAAAAATGGTACCCAAGGGGTTAAGGGTTTGTAAATGTCCAAATAATGTATTAGATGGTTTTGTTTTTGATAAGGAATTGCTTAATATATTTGATCAGTGGGGTTTCTATATTATGGAACTAATTATTAAAAACAACATTAAGGAGATGGAAAGTATATATGAAAATAGAGAGTGTTAACAAATTGATTACAGGCGATTTGCTGTATACTATTGAAGAAGAGAAAAACAAATATTAAAATAATAAGAACAAAATAGAGGAAAATATTGCTTATTTAGTTAGAAGAAAAACATTTGATAGAGAGGTATTGGAATATAAAGAACATTGGAGTTATCCTAGACCCAAACAAGGGTATCAAGTAAATCAAAATAATGATAAAGAGAGGAATGAACAAAGAAACAGGTCTAGAAATGTATATGAAAGGAGAATGGACATGTTGGATGAATGTGAGGGAGAACTGAATTTTACACAAGGTGATAATTTGAGAATTATTGACCCTTTAGAGTAACCTGCCTTCAGAAGGTCGGAAAGATTAAAAAACAGGAGGCAAATTTTTTATCCATATAATGGGGGAAAATTGAATAATAGTAATAAAAACCATAATAGTGAAAGTGTTAATGATAAGGAACACCAGATTTGGGAGGAAGTTGGAAAGTACAATGGTAATGGAGGAAAGATAACCCAAACTGATGACAATATATATGAATGGGAGAAGTACAAGATTTTTAATTATAGTAATATTGAATTGGATATATTTTTTAAATTCTTTATAAAAAGGTTTAAGTTTGTACCTATTAAAAAGACAGATGTGAACAAACTGATCCTGGATTTAAAGTTATTCACTAAGAAAAAGAACTTAGCATATTTGATTCCCAGGGATGGAAAAGAAAGCTTTTCAGAGTCTACATAGAGAAAAAGTTTATATAATCATTCCCTTCACCTCCAGCTTAAGAATTTTGAAATGTTAGTAGAAAAGGAACTTAGAAGGAAGCTGACTAATAATAAAGTAAGGCCAAATTTATCTAAAGAGGAAAGGGAATTATTAAAAAAAATTAAAAGAGATGACAATATTAGAGTAATGAGGCCCTATAAAGGGGGAGAGACTGTTATTCTGGATAATATAGTTTATATACAGAAAATGATGGAGATTTTAGAAGATAACAATAAATACGAGAGAGTATCTAATTGATTGGGTGTTATATGATATGTTTCTTGAAGGTTTGATTAATATGGATACATACAATTATTTGAAAATAGATAAACCCATCATACCATCCGATTAGGTATCCCTAAGGTACATAAAAATGTATGGGATCCCCCCTTTGAGGCCCATATTAGCAGCCAATGGATCTAAAACACATTCATTGGATAGTTACATAGACACAAAATTGAATACCTTGGAAATCCACCACTCAGGATATTTGAAAGACTCTTGGGATTTTGTAAGAGAGGTAGATGAAAAATGATACAAAGAAAACACCATTTATGCTATAATAGATACTGTAGATCTTTTTTCCATTATTCCCCATAAAACTGGACTAAAATGGTTTGATGAAGATATGATGGAGGTAGTTTTGAAGAATTTAGAGTACTTATTGATTTGATGGATATAATACTGCAAAATAATTATATAGTGTTAGAAGCTGAATGTTATAAACAGATAAATGAAGTTGCTATGGACGCTAGCTGTGCTCCAGCTTATGCTAATACAATACTCCAGATAAGGGAGAAAAAATATGCTTTCAATTCACCTTATGTTTTTTGGATGATATTTGCATTTTTTGGAATAGTACAGAGGAGAAATTAGTAGACTTTATAGAATATAGAGGGCAGACAACTATTTTATTTTTTAAATTCACTTATAGAATGGAAAATGGCAAGGTTAACTATTTAGATATTGCTATACAGGAAATGCAAGATAAAACGTTAAAATCCACTATTTATAGGAAGGAAACATTCCCAAATTCATACTTGTTTTATACAAGTGCCCACCTGTAAAAGCAAAAGTGAAAGATTGTGAAGGGTTAAATAATTAGGACCCCTAGAATGACCTCTGAGGAAGATGATTTTCTGGTGGATTGGGAAAATATTTGAAGAATGTTTTTGGAAAGAAAATACCCAGAAAGATTAATAGAAGAAGTCATTAATGAAGTGAAAGTAGGTAGATAAAATAGTTTTTCTCCCATTTTGGGAAAGAAGGAAGTTGGATTGAATAATAAGGCTAACAAGTATGGTGAAAATAAAATAATAATGAGGATAGAAGGCTTTTATTTAAGTTACAATAAAGATGTGACCCATATTAAGGATAGCATTAATAGATGTTGGCATTCCCGATTGGGCGGGTGGCCTAATGGTTAAGGTGTTTGCCTTACAAGCACAAGGTGCAGGGTTTGAGTCTCACAAGGGATAATTGGCTAGGCTTACAATGGCTCGCAAGGGCAGTTAGCTTAGTACTAACCTATGATTTCTATGATGATGAGATATTGGGATTTATTTAGGAGTTATACTGATGTGGACAACTTGTTTAAAGAACCCATTCAATTTGTTTTCTAAAAAGATTTAAATCTAAAGGAATTAATGGAGCAAAAGAAAAGTGTAAATGGTTTTCATCATAAAGGGAAAGGGAAGGTAGGTACATATAAATGTGCACATATTATTAACACTGATAGTATATATATTCCTAGTAGAGATATTTTGATTAAAGTGAAGGAATGCAGCAATTGTGATAGTAAAGGATTAGTTTATCTGACCTTTAGTGATACTTGTAAAGCATTTTATGTAGGCAAAACTGAAATAAGTTTAAAAAGTGCATTTATGAATACTTTTATATTATTAGAATTCAAAATATGAATAATGCCATGTATAAACATACCCTGCATTGTAAAAATGCTAAGTTTTTCTTTTCGTACTGGAATCCATATCAGGGAATAACAGAGGTGGCATCTGGGAAGAGAAAACTGAGTACAGGGAAACATATTGTCAAGTTATTGTGCAAGTGAATGAAGCTCCTCGTTTGAGTGATAATGTATCTCTTATGTCAGTTTTAAAGTTAAGAGCAGCTAGATTCTAGTTTAGTTTTAGAATAGATCTTCCAAATGGTCCATTTATAATTCTTTAATTTTTTTAACTATTACTGTTATTATTATAAAGTTTGCATTTTACAACCTAAACTTTTATAGTTGCTTAGCTAAAAGTTAGGATATTTTTGGTTTTAGTATTTTAGCATTGTTACAGAAAGAACATGGTATAATAACCTTAACCCCTTGTGATATGTCATTTATAATTTGTAATTTCTTATTCTTGACATTGACTTATTAATATATTTTAAACTGTTTTTATTTTAACTGTTTGTATATATATTTACAGTGCTGGATGACAGTGAGACAGATGTTTTATATATTTTTTCATATGGACGATGTATTATTATACAATGGGGAAGTTTTACTGTAATGTCTTTATAAGTACTAATTTTTAGTTCTGTTTTTTAAATGGATCTGCTTCTTTAATTCCTCAGAAGAATGTTAATTGGATTTCCTTTAGGTCATTTATATAATAAGCGAGGGAGTTTTGTGTTGGCAATAGGATCTGAAGAAGTCCCAGTTGTTGGGGATGAAAAACGCAGTGAAGAAGATAATGCATTTTATTTTAACTGTTTTGTTTATCTAGTTTACATTAAACTTTGAGTATTTTTTATAAAGCTCATAGTACTGCCGGTTGTAATATCTTCCCAGTGTTGACATTATTTAGTCATTTATTTATTTGAAACATTAAAATCATATTCAAGTTATATTAATATACATGTTTCCCAATTAATTTTGTCAACTTATTCAGTAAAAAACATGCCATAAAGGAACATTCTGTTATTTTTTTGTCATGTTTTTACACTTTATTTCACTGAATCATTGAGCATTTAACAACACAGATAAATGAAAAAACAAATGCATCCTTTTTGTGTGTTCATTTGTTTGATATTCAGGAGCATAATTTCTATTTATTACAGTAAAATGTACTCTTTGTTAGGAAGAACTCAGCTTTACCCAAAGTCAGGTGGGAAACGTATGAACTAACTTTTAGCAACAGAAGTGTTTGAATGATATCATTCATGACTTGTCCAAACTAATATGATGTCATATTCCTAGAGTCTCATAAACCCACCAATTACTACAACAAATTTGCAAACCTTTGCTAGAGGCTTCGCAATAATATTCTGCAAATTAAAAGTACAAAAACAAACAGCATGCTATTCTCCACAGCAAAGAAACTAGCATCACTTCCTTCCTAATACATAACAGATTTAAAAGGGAATAGCATTCAAAATGTTAGGGCAAAAAAGTAAGTTGTGGCAACACTTGATCCCTTAATGAATGGCAACATACATACAGACAAAATTATCATCAACATTTGACAGCAATGAAAACAATGTTATTGTCATTCTAACCTTCTCTCACTAGTTGCTAGAATGGCTATGGTCAGAAATGCCCTACTACCATGGGCTGAATATGCCCTTCCACTTGTTATACTTCATTCTGTAAAAAAATAAAAAAAGTAATGTAGCTGAAAGTTAAATACTTATATGTGTTCTGTGTGCTTTGCTTACAGGTACAGACTGCCATCACTGTACTTTATATGAAAAACTCACTGGTTATTTATCATTAACAGAGACACTTTTTTCTTTAGGCACTAACCTTCAAAATTCTTAAATGTGGATATTGCCTTCTGCTCAAACCCACATATCCATCCGAAACCCCAGTTAATTTCCCTTCCAAAGGTGAGAATTAAACCATGTAACTTGTGGCTGTAAGATAAACATCTTAGCCATTATACTAACCCCCAGTCGTCTAGAGCAATGGTTCACACTGCTGGGTGACTAGCCTTACCATGTCTTTTTCTTCTGTACCTCACATGTATACACACACTCACACCTATGAACAATTTTAGAATGTCCAATCCCCCTACTGCATATTTTTGGAATGTGGGAAGAAACCAGAGCAGCAGGAGAAAACCCATGCAAACACAAGGAGGATGTGCTGACTCCTCAGAGAAGGTTCCTCAGCTGAGAGTTGAATTGGGGAACCTGTTCATAGGTTGATAGGCGTGTAGTGGGCTAGCGGCCCTGGAGTCTTTACAAGCCTAGCCCATAGAAGTACCTTGCCATTGTTTCTGAGACATGATAATGCTATCCGCTGTAACGCTGTGCTGTCCACTGCTCTAGTGTCTACTACAAATCAGGGAACAAAAGTCCCTAAGGAGCATCCAAGAAAGAGCACTTATATTGAACACACCAAGATATAAATCAGCCTTAGGAGAAAAAGCCCTGTATAAGAAAGGACCAGCTGCATGGAACTAGGTATCCACTGATATTAGAATCACAAAAAATCTTCAAACATTCAAGAAAAAACTCAGGCAGAACATATAAAATGAATGTAAGTGCAGATGGTTTCATGTTAGTGGCTAGGCTTGAAGCTTTTAATGGCAGGTAAGACACTTACATGCATAAATATCTACTCTTGTATACAATGTAACTATTTTATAATGTTTTGCTATGTAATCTTTCTTGTAACTACCTTATACTTTGATATTTTACTACTGTAAATTATTTTCAACTGCACTTTTGTAACCATGTCATGGCTGAAAGGGGCCAGAAGACCCTTTCTGATATTCCTGGTATAGAAGCAGAAGGTAGTTCTGTGAAAAGAATCAAGCAGCCAGTGATCTGGTCTCCTTTCTCATGGGGGATTATACATAAAAAGCATCTTCTGGTGATGGTTCTTGTGATTATGAGACCCTAAAGAGGAAGTGAGATTATGGAGGAAGACTATACACGTTTACTGATCCCCCTTACCATTATTACTTATGTCTCTTACCTGAACTGCAGTGTGAAGATGGAGACCACCTATGGCCTGCCCCCTCATCCTCTCTTCAAAAGGCAGAAATGTATAGATTATGCAAATTTCAAATCAAAAGTCAGTCCTGACGCAGAAAGTGCATAAAATCTCACCTCCCCCAAAACATTGAAAAATGATTTGCTGAATACTGCAGGACTGAAAGAGACTGTATCATGTTAGGCAAGAAAGCTGATTTATTCATTTGCTTCAGTACTTTTAAAATAAAAACATTATAGGTACAATGAAAGGGCCACTGTGCTGATGGACATAAATGTCCAGATGAGATGATAAGTACAGATATGATGGAAAGGGGTCACTCAATGTAAAAACACAAGGCCTGGATTGCTGACTGCTCATATGTTGACAGACAGCACTTGCAGAGATAAAATAAATGTTATTTCATTTGTCTGCAATAGCAGATAGTCTTCCTACATAAAAAAAGATCCTACTGAGAACATGGGTTGTGGCAAACCATATGTATTACTTCACTCTAAGAGAAGGTGGCAGAAAGCAAACTAAGCTATAGACTAAATCCCAAACAGCCTTGAAAACTAGTTGTGGCATTTTAATATAAAACAAATCATATCAATTAAATATTATCCATGTCTCTCAATCAGTCACCACTGAGGCTGAATTTGGAAAATTATGGATGCAGTCTATTTATTTTTTTATTTTACTGTACTTTAGTTTTATTAGTATTTGTTGTTGTTGCTGTTGTGTAGTGTGGGCATCAGCTGGCCATCTGATCTTGTATCATATATGAGCCTAGTAAGGAATCAAAAGATTTAGGGCAAAGGGTGGCCAAGTAACATTTATAATAGCTGGATTAAATGGTAGTTTATAGAAGAAAGTGATAAAGAACATGATGGCATTTGAAAGACCAGTGCAAAGCAGTGTATTACAAAGTTCAGCCATGGTATTTGTATCATTCATCATATTCATATCTGTCATAAGCAGGAAATAGGAGAAAAATCTGTCTGTGTGCTGATGTCTTAAGGACAGTGTTCAAGTTAATACATGGAGGTACTGTCTTCAACACAATGACATTGAAAATGTTACATGGATAGCTAAATGTAAAATGGTATTTAGTGATAAAAAACATGAAACATTTGCAATTTAAATAAAAATAATTGAGGGGGGTATCCTGTGTTGGGAAGGAGGGACTGTTTGAATTAGCTGAAGTAAAGGGCTCTTCACTTGTCATTCCTGCTAGTCTAAATCACTGTGTGAAAGAGAAGGAGCAGTACATGAAGGGAACAGAATGCTGACAGCTGTGGCCAGAGTGGGCAGGTAGGATATATCAGTACTCACTACTCAGAGAGGACAGATTTAAACGTTGCACTCAGGTTTGGATGCTGTGATTAAACAAACACATCACATTGTAGTGGCACATCCAAAAGAGAATTCCAAGGGTGGTCAAGAGTGCATGTGTGACTTACGATATAGCATATAAAAATCGCATCAGATGCAAACTTTGGAGAGAAAATGAAGGAATGAAGGAGGGATGGAAGAAAGAAGGGAGGAATTCTAAGTGTGTCATCTTAAACATGTAGATGGCTAGGTATCTTATATTCAGTGTGATTACTTGCCAAGCTTTGTTATTATGTAAGGAGAGAAGGAAGGTTTGAAGCCATGTAAACACTGGTAGAATTAGTGCAAGCTTTGTACAGGGATCCAATGACACAACTCACAGAGAGGTTACAGTGGAAGTAGGTGTGCATCAGCATTCATCTCTGAGTCCACTGCTGTTTATGCTGATGATGGACTACAGAGTCTAAACAGGAACTTCAATAACTGATAGATGAATGGAGCACCAAACTAAAGGCACATGGGACAAAACTGAGTACAGACAAGGCAGTCGCCATGGCAGCAAATGGGAGAAATCAGAAGAAGAATACTGATACACAAGGGAAAATAATGCAGCAGGTTAACAACTTCATGTATGTGGGAGTGGTAGTTGGGGAGAAGAGAAGTTTTAATGAGAACATCACAGCTAGAATCAGAGGAGCTGCAGCCAACTAGCACAGTGCCATGTGCATTGTGTGACAAAAGAATGCCAAAGAAACTAAAAAACAAGGTGAACAAACAATGGTGTGAAAAGCATTTCTGTTTGGTACAGAAACCTGTGCAGTTGAGACAGATCAGTTGAGGATTCAGAAGTGATGGAGATAAAGTGCCTGAGATGAGTGGTAGGATGTACCAGGACAGATGAAAAAATGATGTCAGAGTAGAAACCAAGTAGTCCCATTTGCAAAGAGTGTCAAAGAGAACATACTACAGCAGTTTGACCATATGTGCAAGAAAGCAGAAGAGAACTTGAAGAAGGTGTGAGAGATTCCAGACGAAGGCAAAATGAGGATGTCCAACAAAGACATGTATGGATTTTGCAAGGGAAGACCTGTGACGCTCAGGCATGACTGCCAATGCACATAAGAGAGTGGCACTGAATTGAGGAAGCTGTTGACAGCTAACACAACACCCCGACCCCATGTAGAAAGGAAAATGGCTGTCAAGGATGAACTTGATGATGACGGACAATGGAAGATGACTAGATGATCTGTTGATAAAAGGAGTTTCTATGGAGATGACAAGATAATGCCAACTACAGGAAGGAAAAAAATAAGTAAGAAGCATAAAAGACAGATGCAGCAGGTTCAAACCTGGCACTTGAAGTTCTTAGACTTGGGATTGTAAGAAGCAAAGCAGATGGGGTGGTGGAGTGAAAATTCAGAAAACTATAAAATGGGATGATACAGCTGGCAGGAAGAGAGGCAGTATAAGAACCGAGGGCAAACTGTGAATGATCTAACTTCAGTACTAAGCATGCTATACTTACAAATACTGATCTTACTTCTACTCCTACTCTTAGTACTCTTAGCTCACTAAACATCTTTTCACCCTTACACCTGTATACAACAAATCTGCCAACAATCCACTAACTCAGATACCCTTTTACCATAAATTACTCAGTAACTCTTCACATAGGCAGGGTTCACAATAGCACACAGCCTTTTCTCTCCCACATATATTCATCCTCACAGCAAGAGGTTCTCTGGTTTGATACTTGGGTGGGGTGCCTTCTGTGCAGCATCTCCCTGTGTTCACATGAGTTTCCTCTGGATGGTCCGGTTTCCTCCCACATTTCAAAGACATGCAGCAGGTGGATTGGACACTCTACATTGGCCCTATGTGTGAGTCTCTGGTCTGGATGAACTAGCAGGGCAGGTCTAGCCACCCAGTGGTGTAAACTTTGGCTCTAGATGATTGTCACTGTTGAGGTGACACCCTGACACCATGTGCAAAAATGGGAAAAGGGGTTGAGGATGGGTGGATGGATATATACATGTTCTCAGCCATAGCCTGTATCAGAAAACCCATAATTCTCAGACTAGGTCAAAATAAAATCAAAATAAAAATGTCTCCCCCATCCACCACCACATCCCAACCCTAGTTCAATAAATCACCATCACCCCAAGCAGACAATCCCCATTCCTCAAACTAACTCCAAAGATTCCATCACTAAAAACTTTCCACCTCATATATATTTCACTACGACAACAGAGACTTGGCTAAAACAAGAAGTTAAAGATGACACGATTCTATTGTTAGGCTATAATATTATAAGAGATGGCAGAAAGCACAAAAGAGCAGGAGGAGTTGCTATTGTCTATAAAAATACTTTCCAGGTAAATCACTCACCTTATAGCTCTCCTCAGTTCAATAACACTGATATCTTCATCTCATTCCTTAGACCTAACCAAAACAAATATTTATACGTAACAGGCATCTACATTTCCCATGTAATAATATCAATACTGCAGAAGAAATTTTCTGCTGGTCGTCATCTAACATCCCTCAAGAAAGAGCAGTTTTATCAAAAGCCCTGACAATAATATACATCTATATGGCCTGTGGCAAATTATTCAAATCGCCTCATTCAAAGTGTGAGGAGACATTGGAATATCTTACAATGTGACATGGAGATAAACAGCATTATTCCTGAAAGTTGTCTTTTTTCCTATAGGAAAGGGAAGAATCTCAATTCTTTCTTCAATCATTACAAACATAGGGATAATAAATCACCAGATTTGACACAAACGACATTGGCAGGGGAACCTTTACAGGGCTGTTTTCCATGTGGACATTGTAATAATTGCAAATACATCCAAAAGTCCAAACAATTCTCTACTCGCAATTGTTCACAAGTTTTTGATTTGCGATTCTTTTCTAACTGTTCCAGTGACTGGATTATTTATTTAGCTTCTTGCAGCTGTGGTGCTTTCTATGTTGGACAAACGTCCAGACCTCTTAGGATTCGCATCTCTGAGCACCAAAGTAACATCAAACAAAAAAAGATACATATTGCTTTGTATAAACATACTATAGCACATTCTACCAGTAAATTTAATTTTATCATCATTGATATGATTTTTGGCAATAGGGCTAATAAATCTCAATGGCACTCCATATTAAATGCAAAAGAAAAGAAATGGATTATTAGACTGGGTGGCTTGTTCCCACCGGGACTTAATGAACATCTATGATTGTCAGCCAATGGGATTGTTGCTATCTGTATATATGCAGCCACTGTTTTTCACATTAACTTTTTTGTACACTGAAGAAGGCTGTGCTTTGCCAGCCGAAACCGGTTTGTTTTTGTAACATGCTGTGATTCGTGTTTAATATAATTTTATAAAGTCACCGTTTGCTGGCTCTGAATTTTTTGTTTCTGTTTGCTGATGTTCCTTGAGCCTTGCAGTTGCTGCCATGCAGGAGGTTTTCTTTTCAGTTGCAAATTATTTCTAAACCCATTCATATGAACAAAAATAGTAGAGGTACAACTATTAATTGGATTTCTACCACATCTACAGACAACAATGTCATGCTCAAGCACCCTGGCTGACTTATTACGTGACCATTTTCTAATCTTTACTATTAGAAAGCAGAGAAGTGTAAAAAAAAACAGCACATCAGATTAGTCTGCTGACATTTCTATCTTGAACTATAAATGTAGTAACCCAAAATATCTCCCTCTACATGAAATTATATCTTATATGAACTTGCTCCAAAGAAGAAAAAGTGGTAGAACCAACTCTAACCTATGGCTATCCAGAAACTGTAAACAACTCATGAAATAGACAGCTAAAGCCTGCAAAGCTTGGCCATGAATAAAATCCAGCTAAACATTCAAATTTGTACACATCTCACAAATCTTCAAGCAACAAACCATAACAACCCAAAAACCTTCTGGTCATCTATGAATGAACTATTAAATGCTGTTTTTTCACACAGCCTTCTCCTGCAATAAACAATCACAATGACTCAGAAAACATTTTTAACTCTCACCTAATCAGCTTGGCCTTTTCATTATTTAATAGCTTAGGCCCCTCAACTCTACAATCTCCATCACATCCTGACAAATATCTTCACATCTTCTCTTTTCAAGCAGTCCCTACCTCAACCATTAAAAGACTTCTTAACTTAAAGCCCACCTCTCTATAACTTAAAGTATACCTCTCTAGCACTGGCAATCTACAAGCCAAATATATTAAACTGTAGGTGAAACAATAGCATTCCTATATACATATTAATAAACTGCTCTGGCAAAGAATCCTTTGTTCCTCTACACTGGAAAAAATACCACATTTTACCTCTCCATAATGGAGGTAACTCCATCAAACTCATTAACTAGAGCTCTATTTCTATAGTATCCCCTTTATCAATAACAGTACAGAAATGTTATACAGATCCAGCTATTTGGTTACATAACACAATGTTCTCTTCTTTCCTCATCACAGAATGGCTTTTGCCCTCATGACAGCACCACCACTACCCATTTTAGCATCATTAATAGTCAATATAAGCAGAAATGAAGGAAGAATTGAATCTAACCTTTTTCTTGACCTATCTAAAGCCTTAAACACAATCTCTCATCATATTCTCCTACAAAACTCTCTTACCTATGATTCCATAACCATGTGATGGTTGTTTTCACAGCTCCCTCTCTGTAATAGGCCACAATCAGTTAAGTGGCAAAATGAGTTCTCCTTATTTTTTCCTGTAACAGTTGCCATTCCGCAAAGATCTATTCCATACTCTAACATTTTCATCAATAACCTTTGTTCAACAGCCAAGAGTGCCTCCACAGTACAATACAAATTCAACTCCACTCTTATCTGATGTGTCCAACACATTGAAAGTATGCAAAAAATAATCCCAAGACTCCCTTAATTTATTAGAGAAATGGCTGATAAAGTCACAGCTATTTCTCACCCCCCAAAATCGAAACAGATTCTTTTCACCCACAAACAACTAAATATTCAAAAATAAACTGCTTTCTCTATTACCTCCTCAAACATTACTAAAATTAAATTTCTACCGCATACCAAACTGCTAGGTGTATGCATTGTCAAAAATGTGAAATTTGATTACCATATACAACACATAGTTTAAAAAACACATCCAAAGCCAGACTCCTTGTACAGAGCTAAACCTTTCCTGACCGACACAACAGGAAAACAAGTCTCCTTCTCTCTCCTCCCTTCTTCTGCCTACACTCCTTTAATCTGCACTCATTTTGGCTATCATTTAAACTACCCAGCTCACCAAGCTGCAGAAATGTTACTATTAAGGTAGCTAAATTTGCTACAAACCTCCTTTAAAGGACCCACCATTGCTTGGCCCTAAAAGAGCTACATTGATTAGAACTCCCTCATTATTTAACATACTTATTGTTTGGTGACAAAAAATAAATCTAACTAACTTTATAAGATCTATCTATTTCTAACTAGCTTTATAACCACAGTGGATAGGGGATTAGACATGTCCTCTAAAGATGTTGCAGAGCCCTTGGCAGGCAAGGGAGATCCACTGTTGTTGGTCTTAGAGGAAGGAGCAGAGAATACCTCTGCTTAACTAGACTGGGATACCTGTCACTAGGGAGGGTTTGCTTGTCAGAAATCAGTCAGCTTCTACAGAAATTCCTGTCAAAAAGAAGAAGAAAGTTAGATGTATATCATCCTGTATCTGTTATTTTTGACAGATCTATCTATCTACCTATCTACCTATCTATGTATCTAACTATCTATCTATCTATCTATCTATCTATCTATCTATCTATCTATCTATCTATCTATCTATCTATCCATCTTCCTATCTAGTTACTTCTTCTGTTAAGCAAATAAGCAAAATGATTTATCATAGACTGTTCTCAGCACAAGCTAGGTCATAGCAGTAAGGGTACTGTTCAAACAGTACATTTTAAGAGAGTAAAAAAACATTGTCACAATTAATCAAAAACACATTTCATTGAAAACTCAAGTCAGCAAAACACATTTCATAGAAAATTTCCTATACACTAAATATACTTGTAAAAGCATGTTTGCAGGGGGCAAGCCCCATTGCACCCCGGCACCCCCTTACTTAAATATACTAACTCTGCAGTCAGAGAACCACAGAAAAATGAGAATACTTCTGACACACTGAATCACCGCTGGTGCACTTACAGAAACTTCTAGAGATGGATGCGCAATATAACAGTGGACATAAGCAAGATAAAAATACTGATCAGTACTTATTTATACTGTAAATTCTTATAATCCAAAACCACAGCAGCAGTAACTTTCTATAGCTTTAAAAGTTTTCTATCAAATGTGATTCGATGATTTGTTTTCAATGAAAAATGTCTTTAGTCGAGTCAGTAATTTTTCTTTTTTATGAAATGTGTGATTAGATCAAATGACAAGTACCCAATGACAATATATATATATATATATATATATATACATATATATATATATATATATATATATATATATATATATATATATATATATATCGGTCTCAATGGTTCTATTCTGTATGATTGAACGTACTTAATGTCAGAGTGAAAACACTGACAATATATGTTTGAACATCAAACACAACAAATGATGAACTGCAAAATCTAGAGAAAGAAAAGCTATTTCCTCTTCTGATATTACCTTTAAACCTCCCGTATTCCTAGCCTCAGTTTCATTGGAAAACTGGCAGTATTAAGGTTAAGGTTCATCCCCATGCACCATCTTAGTAAAGGGTGCTAACCCTAACCCTAATACGGCTCCCTCCACTAACCCTAACTCTATAACTAACCCTAATAAAAACCTTCCCATAATACTGCCAGTGCACAAAACACACTCATACACACAGACATGCACATACACAAACTAAGAACACTACATCCACCCCCTTACCTAACACCGAAATACACAAAAACATATGAAACACATCCCTCACCCTAACTGACAACCACATGCACAAACACTTTCACCCCCTACAACCCCACTCACCTGTCTCAGCATAACATACCATCAGTATTTGAACCCCTTGGTTGTCCATACCTTCAGCATTATACAACACCCCCTGCACTTCTCAACAAAATGTACATTCAACAAAACACAGGGGAACTGATATAGATGGATAGATATACTAACAATATCAAGCAGGCTGATGGACACTTTTCAAAAAATACATGATCTTCTGCAGATACCTACTGAGACAGCAGACAGCTTGGAGAATGTAAGTAGATCATCTCAACATCAGATGGGACCACTGTCAATAATATACCACTAAAAGTACATCACCAACTAATAACTATATCTTTCTAATAGACATGAAACAGCCTCACAAGAAAATAAATAAACAAACAAACATATAAATTAAATAAAAATCACAGTATAATTCATTGCTACTAATATCCTTAGTAGAGCCACTTCTCTTACAAACTTTAGACAGTGATTTTAGGTAATACTGAGGGTCAGATAATCCCAGATTTTAATCCATGAAATGTACATTTTTTATCAGATTCCAGTTATTAAATACAACCATACCTGAAGTGAGGAGTTAATTTCTTTATTTTCTTTATTTTTTTTATTTTTCTTTCATTGATGTCTTTGCTATTTAAATAATCTGTTTTTTTCTGACTTATTGCCATGCACTTCATTCCTTTATCCATTTAATTTGTGATTATGGTATTACATCCTAAAGGGAAAAGGCAGGTATTCAGTTTGAGTTCATGGGTTCATGTTTTCATAAGTATATACTTAGGTGCTGTTCATTTTGTAGATGTGGAAAAGCTCCATCAGGGCTGGATCAAAGGACGTCTTATATGCTAAGCACAGATCGCCTGTCAACAGCCTGTAGGAGACATAGTATAGAGGCAGGACTCTAATGCGAGCTGTATAGGACAATGTTTTAATTCCCTGGATTTTCATAATAAGGAACCTCTATGGGCATTCTAACTGCTGCATATGCCTAGTCAGGTACATGTTGAAGGGGACATTGTACTCACTGAAGGGCCTGATTCGGGCTGAGTAGAGTGGTACTATAACTTCCTTGGGCCTAGATGCCATACACTTCCTTATAAGTTGGGCAATGTAGAATGATTTTCTTACCACCTTGGCTGCATGTTGATCAAAGGCCAGATTACTGTTTACATATGTTCCAAGAGCTACTGGATGATCCCTTAGAGGTGTCTTATCAATGGAGTAATTTGTCCAGGTTGACATTTTCCCTAAAGGCAATATAATGCACTCCTTTGCATTGAGTTTTAATCTGTGGCTTTGGCACCACTCATTTGTCTGCATTAGGCATTCTGCAGGATGTTTGTGTCATGGGGGAATGTATAATAGCACCTGATTTCAGTTGTCTCTGAACTTGGTGAACCAAAGGTCCTTGACATTGCCTTGACCTCTGAGAAGTAGATGCCAAAAAGGACTGGGCCCAGCACCAAGACCTGTCATACTCTGCTGGAGACCTACCTCTTGATGGAGGTGGACTCACCAATCTTGACTTACTGGGTCCTCTCAATGAGCCAGCTGGCAATCCATCAAGTTATATATGGGTTTATGTCTAGTTCAGTTAGTTTGTCTACAATACCTGAGTGTGCTATTGTATCAAATATCTTAGCCATATCTAGGTAGGTGGCATGCATCATTTTCCTTCATCTTTTGCCTTGGTATCTTCTCAAAAAAGTATGTCAGGTTGACTAGGCATGACCTTCACCTGACAAAACCAAACTGGAATGAGTCCAATATCTGTAGGGTACCAATGACTTTGCTGATCAATTTCATGATCATTCATTCCATGGCTTTGCATGTTAGACTAATTAGACTAACAGTTCTGTAATTTCCAGGGCTGGTTGAGGATACACCCTAGTGAGGGGGAATAACCATTGCTATCATCCATTCTGTTGGTATGGAACCTGTTTTGATGCTGTAGTTGAAAAGCCAGTCAAGTGTTCCTGATAGGTCATGTTTCAGGCTATTTAGGAGACAGCCCTGAATATTGTCAGGCCCCATCGAGGCTCTTCCACATTAATGAGGACTAGGTCCAGTATGTTTGAAACTCTGGTTGGGGTACGCACTAACTGATCAAGGCCATTTGAGTTAATAAAGTCCAGAAAACATTGTGCCTGCAAGTTGAAGGCAGGGTATGCTTCCTAGTCTATAGAGGATAAATGACGTCACCCATATATTATTTGGTTGGTTGGATGGAGAGTGCCACCAGTAAATCTAAATAAGGGGTGCGGGGTTCTTGTGACATAGAAAGCAACATTTAGCTTGCTAAGATATGGTAATTGACTCTATCTAGGGTGATTTAGATATGGTTGAACTCCAGGGTATCATTATGTTTAATCAACTTTAAGGTATATTTGTTGCTAATGCAGATTGAGACACCTCTACCATTAGTTCCTGCCTTTGTGGCTCATGGTCTAAAGGTGTAGAAGGCATTATAGCCTTGCACTGCCAGAGTACTTTCTGTGGCTTTAAACCATGTCTCTGCAATGGTACAGATGTCTGTATTTTCCAGAGTGAGGAGACCTTGTAGGGTGTGGAGTTTCTTATTAAAGTTCCTAGCACTGAGAAGTTAACACCATTAGGTTCCTTTGGATATTTTTTTGCTATATTGGTGGGTTTTTCACTTTGACATTACCTAAAAAAAGGCTCTAAGGTGGTGGATAAAGTTTCATCCAAACTCCAGAAGAACGGGGGGGGGGGGCATGTACAGGCAAAACAGTGTGCTTGCTTGACTATGTCCTCCCAGGCTGACAGATATTGAATCCCTGTGGAATGACACCAGAAACTAAGCCAGTTGTTAGTCAGTAATTTTTATTCATAGTGTGGCATCATCCTTCATGAAGGTAGAATGCTACCCATTGCAAGGTACATACCTGTCTGAGGCACATATTCACAGAGGTCCATAATGTCTCTCTTCCTATAATCCAGATAGGTACATCTCAGGTAATTTGCACCCATATGGACTATATGGAGTCATGCTGGTATCTGTTGTGCAAAGACTTGAATGTGTGTCAAACTTGGTGGATTTCACCTCTAGATAAGCAACGTATTGTAATCTTCTCTTTGCACAGTCTTTTGAGTGGGGCATCTGTGTGTCATACAATGGAGTCCCCTATGACAAAAATTATGAAAAAATTGTTTGCTTATCTTACAAATTTTGTTTTCAGGGGTCCATTGAGTGTAGTCATATGTCAAAGTCAAAAAGTCAAAATCAAAGTCAACTTTATTGTTGATCAGATATACACATCAGTGCAAGCTGAATGAAATGATGTTGCTTTCGTCCCTGTACAAGACGTAACAATGAACACACAGTTTGAATGAAAGTAAGACTAATGCACATACAATAATTAAAATATTGACAACATAATAAATTACCACAATTGGGCAGGAAGACATTAGACAGTATTATAGGTATTGCAAGACTATGACTTCACATTGTGATTGCTTAGTGTTATGTTTGGTGCTGCTTTTGCTGTTTGCTTTACAGATTGCTGAAGACAGGCATTGTTGTTTGCAGGCTTAGGAGGTATTAGAAGGTTGAGGAAATTGCCTTTTATTGCCTCAACATTAAATGGTCTAAATGTGTTATGGACACTATGTGTGGTGAATACAAGTGAGTTTTTTCCTCCAAGGAAGTTGTGTATGTACATCTCTTGAATACTGTGTTGGTTTATTTAAGAATTAAAGGCTGTCTTTGTACATGACACAATTGCTACATTGTCTCAGAATGCCTATATCTACCAGGATGACTACAAAGACATTTGGAAATTGCATATCCATGTTGTCCAGACCTATATTATGGTGGCCTGTTAGAGTTTAAGGACTAGGTTTTATAAAGGTCTCTTAGAGTGATCTCTAGGGTTAGGGACAAGTGTGGAGAACTGCTAAGATATGGTATTAGATTGTGTTAAGATATGGTATTAGATAGTCCTAGGATATGGTATTACATAGTGTCAAGATATAGTATTAGATAGTGCTAGGATATGGTATTAGTGTTAGAATATGGTACTAGATAGTGCTAGGATATGTTATTAGCTAATGTTAGAATATGGCATTAGATAGTGCTAGGATATGGTATTACATAGTGTTAGGATATAGTATTAGATAGTGTTAGGATTATTAGATAGTGTTAGGATATGGTATTACATAGTGTTAGGATATAGTATTAGACAGTTTTATGATATGGTATTAGATAGAGACTTCCCATACTCTGGAACAAGCTACCCATCTATGTCAAAGTTTCTCATTAGCACTCTTCAAGAAAAATCTTGATGAGTGGATGGGAAATAGGAAATACAACCCAGGGATCACTTATGTGGCTTTGCTTGACAATGGCACAGGAAAATAACTTTCTTGGGTGGCGTAAGCCAGAGAACCTTGTTGGCTAGGCTTACTTATACCCTTGGCCAATAGCCTAGTATCTATCTATGAACCTATAGTGTTAGGATATGGTATTACATAGTGTTAGGATATAGTATTAGATAGTGTTAGGATTAATAGATAGTGTTATGATATGGTATTAGATAGTGTTAGGATATGGTATTAGATAGTGCTAGGATATGGTATTAGTGCCAAGATATGGTATTAGATAGTGTTAGTATATGGTATTAGATAGTACTAGCATACGGCATTAGATAGTGCTAGAATGTGGTATTAGATGCTGTTAGGATATGGTATTAGATAGTGTTAGAATATGATATTAGATAGTGCTAGGATATGGTATTAAATAGTCCTAGGATATGGTATTAGATGGAGTTAGAATATGGTATTAGAAAGTGTTAGGATATGGTATTACATAGTGTTAGGATATAGTATTAGATAATTCATAGGATCATAGGTGTGTACTAGGCTAATGACCCTAGAGTCTTTACAAGTCTAGCCCATAGGATTACTCAGGCATTGTGCCACCCAACCTTAGTTCCTAGTGCCTCTGTCGAGTAGAGCCACTGGAGTGATCCCCGGAGTGGATTTTCTATTTCCCATCCACTCATCAAGATTTCTCTTGAAGAGGTCCAGTATGGTGCTCTGCTTGACATGTATGGGAAGTCTATTCCATAGCATGGGCAGTCTCTGGGTTATGAACCTGTCCCTCCAGCATGTTCTGTTGATTGTGGTAATGAGGTTGAGGTCTCTGGAGCATGTGGTGTGGCGGGATTTGGATTTCTTTAGATGTAGCATTTCTAACAGAGCTGGCTTTGTAAGCCAAGCAGAGATCACCTCTAAGTAGGTGATATGAGACAGAGAATAGCTGGAATTTTTGAGTCTGTCCATATAGGACAAGTGTTTAAGGCCTAGGATCCTCTTTATGAGGTACTTTTTCACCCTATCCAATTGTTGCAGGTGTCTAGTAAGGTACATGCCAAATGGGGCATTGTACTCGATGATTGGCCTAATGAGGGAAGAGTAGAGGGAGACAATGACCTCTTTCTTCCTGGATGCCAAACCCTTAGTAATGAGATGTGTCACATAGAAGGACCTTCTGACCACATGGCAATGTGGTGGTCAAAAGAGAGATTGCTGTCCACCTGTGTTCCCAGATTTCTTATAATGCCTTCTGTGTTCAGTGGACTACCATTGATATGGTAATTCATGGGAACTGAGTTTTTCCCCAAGGGGGATGGCGACACATTTTTTGGCATTGAGCTTAAGGCCATGGTTCTGACACCAGTCGTTGGTCTCAGTGAGGCCTTTCTGTAGGATGTCAACATCCCTTGGAGAATTAATAATAGCTCCCAACTTGCAATCGTCTGTGAACTTTGTCAGCCAGAGTTCCTTCATGTTGACTTGGACTTCAGAGAAGTAGATACCAAACAGGAGAGGACCCAGAATCGAACACTGTGGGACTCCACTCATGACTGGTCAGCAGTCTGACTTGGAGTCAGCTACTTTCACACTGTGGGTTCTATCTGTGAGCCAGTTTGCAACCCACCTAGTGATATAGGGGTTGATGCCCAGCTTAGTGAGTTTTTCTATGATTTTGAGTGGGGAATGGTATCAAAGGCCTTGGCCAGATCAAGGTAGGCTGTATGAACCACCTTGCCTTCATCCACAGCTCTGGTGACTGACTCAAAGAAGTTGACCAAGTTGAGCAGGCATGATCTACCCTTCACAAAACCAAACTGTGTAGGATTCAGAGTTTGGAGATTCCCTATATCCTTGTTTATTAGGTCCATGATGATGCATTCCATAGCCTTGCATATCAGACTCATCAGGCTAATAGGGCGATAGTTCCCAGGGTCTGTAGTCACTCCTCCTTTGTGCAGAGGGATGACTGTAGCAGTGTGCCATACGGTAGGGACAAAGCCTGAGATGATGCTGTGATTGAACAGGGCACACAGGTGAGGTGTCAGTTCACTCTGTAGTTCATGTAGAACACAGCCAAGGATATTGTCAAGTCCCATAGAAGCTGTATTCTTGGCCTTGGACAGTGCTGTTTTAACCTGTGCAGCAGTAATACTGGATGCCTGGCAATCTACTGGTATTGTGACTGGTCCTTTGGGGGGGACGGTAAAGTTGGCACTGAATCTGTCGGCTCAGTATAAGATGTAAGATTGTGCAGTAGCTCAGAGCAAATCTGGGTATTGCCGTGAAGATTCTTTACATATCTATAAAGACCTTGTGGTTGTCTTTACTAACTCCTGCAATTTTGTTTCCATAGTTAGCTTTAGAGAATTTGATGAGGGATCTCAACCTTTTGTTGAAGCTGATAAGGGAGTTTTTCCCAGTCTTGGGACTTCACCTTATTCCGCATCAGTTTCCTCCTTCTGTTGCAGAGTTTGTTTATGGCAGGGGACCACCGGATTGGCTTCCTTTTTTTTTGAGGAGAGCATCTTGGTTCTTTTGGGTATGGCGAGATCCATGCATTTGTGTACGTGTTCGTACAGTGCATTGGTGTATGATTCAGCAGTCATGCAACTATTCTCCATTTGCATGGGTGCAGTG
The DNA here is from genome assembly GCF_019279795.1 of Protopterus annectens. Lineage (NCBI taxonomy): Eukaryota > Metazoa > Chordata > Ceratodontiformes > Protopteridae > Protopterus > Protopterus annectens. The sequence goes on along the minus strand of NC_056751.1, from coordinate 72,656,857 downwards.
AAGTTAGCCACCTCTGTTTTTAGGAACTCAGAGTTAGCTTTGGAGAAGTTTTTCATGGTGGTTACCTTTGTTGGGGGGGGGGGGTGGACTTCTAAGGTGATTAGTTTGTGGTCGGATATAACAATGGAGGAGTTGACTATTGGTGTAGAGCAACGGTCACCCATGTTAGTAATGACCAGATCAAGGATGCTGCTACCTCCAGTGAGGGTAAGAATGAGCTGGTCCAGGGCATTGGAATTAATGAATTCCAGGAAGCGTTGGGCAGGTGTATTGGTACATGAGTAGTTTTCTCAGTTAATGGAGGGGTAGTTGAAGTCTCCCAGTATGAGAGTATTAGGTTGGACCCTAATATTTTCCAGGGTGCTTAGGAACATGGAGTGTGAGCCTTGGGACATGGCTAGGGACCTATAGCAGGCTACGACCTGAATTGTTGTCTTACCCAATGTTAGCTGCACCTGAAGTATCCCAGATGCGTTATATTGGGCTACCAGTCTGGAAGTGTGCGCATCCTTTATGAATATGGAAACACCACCGCCTTTGGAGCTTTGGTCCAAGTTCTAGGGCTGAAAGGTGTGGAATGAGTTATAGCCTGGTAGTGCAGGGGTGCTTTCTGCTGCCTTGAACCAGGTCTCTGTTACAGCACAAATGTCAATGTTCTCCATTTTAAGGAGTGCTTCGAGTGAGTGCATTTTGAGATTTAGACTTCTAGCGTTGAGCAACATGACACTCAGATTACATTTGTTTGTAGCTGTTATGGTGGTAATTTGGCCTTTGGAACACTGCCTAAAAAGACACTATAGGGGTGATAAGAGCCTTGGCCAGTATCCGGAAGCCCAGGGTTGACAGATACAGGCCATCTCTGGCAAAGCATCAAGGTCTGTCAATCATGTCATCCCAGACAGACAGATAGTGGATCCCCTTAGAATGACACCAGAAACTTAGCCAATTGTTGAAATCAATCATTTTCTGCTTGTACTGTGGTATCATTCTGGGTGATGGTAGGATGCTGCTCATGGCTAGGGTCATACCCACCTGGGCTACATAATCTGAGAGCTCCTCCATGTCTCTTTTCATGTAGTCCAGGGAGGTACTTCTCAGGTCATTCACACCCACATGTACAATGACAGAGTCATATTCGTACCTGTTGTTGAGGGACCTGAGTGCATGCGTTATGTGGCAGATCTTGGCGCCTGACAGGCAGCTGACTGTTACTTTCTCCTTATTCAACCTAGTGAGTGGAATATTAGTGTGCCTCACTATCAAGTCACCTATGACTAGTGGAATGGGCATGCTGTTTTGCCTTAGTGGCTTTGGTTGAGTGTCACACTATTTAGGAGAGTCATGTGTCTCGTGATTAGTGTTGTGTTGTGGTGGTCGAGTCCATTTTTACCTTGGAGGTCTCTGCTGTTTGGGTAGATTTTTATTGCGAGCCTCTGCAAAGGTGGGTGTGTGCTTTGTGTTTTTATGTGAAGGCAGTGATTTTGTGTGTGTTCTGGAGGGCTATTTGTTCCATGTGGTGTGATGCAAGTGTTGACCTTCTCCTCTTGACCAGCTATTCCGGTCTTGGCTGGAGAGTGGGTGGCTTCCAATTTGGATATATAAGTGCATCTCTCACAAGTCTGAGTGTTAGGATATGGTATTAGATAGTGCTAGGATATGGTATTAGTGCCAGTATATGGTATTAGATAGTGTTAGAATATAGTTTTAGATAGTGCTAGGATATAGTATTAGATAGTGTTGGGATATGGTATTAGTGCTAGGATATGGTATTAATGCTAGTATATGGTATTAGATAGTGTTAGAATATGTTATTAGATAGTGCTAGGATATAGTATTAGATAGTGTTGGGATATGGTATTAGTGCTAGGATATGGTATTAGTGCCAGTATATGGTATTAGATAGTGTTAGAATATGGTTTTAGATAGTGCTAGGATATAGTATTAGATAGTGTTGGGATATGGTATTAGTGCTAGGATATGGTATTAATGCTAGTATACGGTATTAGATAGTGTTAGGATATGGTGTTAGATATTGCTAGGATATGGTGCTATCTGATGTGCAAGGTAGCTGCTCTGAGCTTAAGTCCATGTTATTCTTCAATAAATTACATGTCACAGTCCTAGTACAAGTTTTATAGGTATAATGAACTGCAGATGTTTTCCTCTGTATAGGGCACTGCCGACTGCAGCTGCATGGTGAACAGCTCTGCACAAATGAACCTAATTTATAGAAGCAGAAATGAAAGTGAAATCTAATTGCTTAGCCCTCTGACCAATAAAACAACTACACTTTGAGCCCCTTTGAAGTGTTTCCCAGATCAGATAACCAGGCAAATTTCTTCTACCACAACATGGAGGATCTTAACCCTCTTAATGTAAACACACAGCAAAAAAGGTCCCTCAAGCGCAATGCAACAGCAAACAAATTATTCCCTAGCTAAATTGCCCCTCTAATAAGGCAATTACAAGAGAAAACAGTTCAATTACCAAACAGTAAAGGAGAAAAGGCAATACATTTTAAATGCTCAGAAATACATTTTAAATGCTCAGAAAATTACACAATACAAGCATTGATCACTTAAACAGTGAAAAACAAGATCAATACTACAGTCTGAGAACTTATCTTTACATAGATTCATAGGTTCATAGGTAGGTACAAGGCTATCAGCCCAAGGGCCTAAGTAAGCCTAGCCAACAAGGTTCCCTAGCTTACACCACCCAAGAAAGTTAATTTCCTGTGCCCCTGTTAAACAAAGCAACAGAAGTAATCCCTGGGGTGTAGTTCCTATTTCCCATCCACTCATCAAGATTTTTCTTGAAGAGGGCTAATGAGGAACTTTGCTTGACATAGATGGGTAGCTTGTTCCAGAGTATAGGAAGTCTCTGAGACAGGAATCTATCCCTCCAGCAGGTCCTGTTTATTGTGGTGACAAGGTTTAGGTCCCTAGAGCATGTAGCTCAGAGGGATTGGGATTTCTTTAGGTGTAGCATGTCCAATAGCTCTGGGTTTAACATAGCTTTATATGTTAGGCAGAGATCTCCTCAGAGTAGGTGATATGCTGAAGAGTAAAGCTGGAGTTTTTTGAGACGGTCAGTGTAGGGCATCTGTTTGAGGCAAGTAATCCTCTTTGTGAGGTACTTCTGTGGCCTTTCCAGCTGCTGCAGATGTCTTGTGAGGTACATTCCAAAAGGGGAGTTGTACTCTATAATGGGTCTAATGAGTGCTGAGTAGAGGGGAACAATGACCTCTTTTTTCCTGGATGAGAACCCTTTTGCGATGAGGTGTGCCACATAGAAGGATTTCCTGACCACTGTGGCGATGTGATTATCAAAGGAGAGACTACTGTCCACCTGGGTCCCAAGGTCTCTTATCACAAATTCAGCATTAAGTAGACTGCCATTTATGTGGTAGTTCATGTGTACAGAGTTTTTTCCAAAGGGGATGACAATGCACTTTTTGGCATTGACCTTGAGACCATGCCTCTGACACCAGGCATCTGTCCCAGTGAGGCCCTTCTGTAGGATGTCCACATCATTTGGGGACTCGGCTCCTAGTGTGCAGTCATCTGTGAACTTCATTAGCCAAAAGCCTTCTGTGGTAGCCTGTACTTCAGAGAAGTAGATACCAAACAGGAGAGGTCCCAGGACTGAACCTTGTGGTACTCCACTTGTCACTGGTTTGAAGTCAGATTTGGAGTCTGCAACTTTTACAGTGTGGGTTCTGTCAGTGAGCCAGTTGGCAACCCATCTTGTGATGTCGTGTTTTATACCTAGTTTAGCTATAATTCCAGAATGGGAAATGGTGTTGAAAGCCTTGGCGAGGTCAAGATTGGCTGTGTGAACCACCTTACCCTCGTCTATGGCTTTGGTGACTGCCTCAAAGAAGTCAGTCAGGTTCAGAAGGTATGATCTGTCTTTCACAAACCTGAACCGGGTGGGGTCCACAGTTTGGAGGTTACCAATGTCTTGGTTTATGAGTTCCATGATGATACGCTCCATGGCCTTGCAGACCAGGCTCGTAAGGCTAATAGGGTGATAGTTCCCAGGATCAGTGGTGGCAGTGGATTCAGTAGAAACACTTCCTGAATCACAGACAAGCACCCAAGATTTGCTGATCTCTGTGGAACTGAGCACAAAGCCAAGCATACACACCTAACTTATTGAAGCAGAAATTAAAGTAAAATCAAACTCGTAAGCCCTCTGCCCAATAAAATGATTACACTTGAGTCCCTTCTAGACATATTCCCAGCTCAGACAGACTAGACAAAACCTTCTGTCACAGATGATCTTAGTCCGGTTAATGTAAAAATGCAAAAAAAGACAACCGAGTGCAATGCAATAACAACTTATTCCCTAGACAAATCACCCCTCTGCAAGGTGATTACAAGACTAAACAGTTCAAGTACCAAGCACCCGCACTATTGCCGACTTTCCTAAAGGTTTTATTCACTGCTTTGTCATTTCAGAGGTGCAGTGGGTAAGATGAGGACAATCGAGTGCAATGCAATAACAACGTATTCCCTAGACAAATCACCCCTCTGCAAGGTGATTACAAGACTAAACAGTTCAAGTACCAAGCACCCGCACTATTGCCGACTTTCCTAAAGGTTTTATTCACTGTTTTGTCATTTCAGAGGTGCAGTGGGTAAGATGAGGAATGGTTTAGCCTCCCTTATAGAAAAGTGTTAATGACTAGCATCTGATTAATCTAACTGGATCATTTAAATGTAGTTAAAAAGAAACTTCGATTTTACTAACTGTAATAGAATGGAAATTTGTTGGTGGAATCAAAGCTGATGTTATAAATTTATTTGATATCAGTATGTACTGAGTTAACAAGTGAAGAATTTACCTTGAAATGCTACTTCTTTATTGCACAAGGATTCCCTTTCATGTTCTTTAGTTGTACTTGTCTGAATGGAGAAGAGAAAGCTGAAAACTGTCACCACGATACTTTTAGTACCATTTCAACATTTCATTTTTTTTTTTATGAAAAAAATGCAAAAGCCTGTAACATTTATTTTAGAGACAAGTATCAGCATATTTTGTGTTGGTGGTGCTGCGGTAGCATTGTCGCCTCACAGTAAGACGTTGTCCTGTTCGATTCTCAGCTAGACCGTCTTCTGTGTGGAGAGATGCGTGAATGGGCGTACCTTTGTTGAAGGTTGTGCGTCAGAGCCGGCAACTCGGTACGTAAAAATCTACTGCCAATCATTAGCAAACTGGAGTTCCACTGTGGCGACCCCTAACTGGGAAAAGCTGAAAGACACAACAACCTGCATTTAGTGCTGACTTTATAACAAAGAAATACATTTGTAAGTTTGACCTAAACTTTATATGTCTCCCAAAAGGAAAATTAATATGCATGTATTTGCTGTCAACTCAATCAAATGAATGTTTGCAGGCTCTCACATTTGTCTTGAAATTATAATAATACAATAATTATAAATGCAAAAGAAAATATGCCAAAAGAATATTTTCCACTATTTTCATAGACAGAACATCACCCTCACACAAGTGATTTCTGATTGTGTGGTATGCTTCCTTTGACCTTGATAATGTTGTATGAATAGTCGTCAGATAAAATCTATAATGATTATTTTTGGAAAATATTTCATTTTTCATACAGAGACTCTAATTCAAACCTCTCAGAATAAGCACTATTGCTTTGTCCCTTTGTGTACCAGTCCTATTCTGTCAGTTTTCCACATGGCCAGACTAGTAGCCTGTTCTTTCTTGTTGCACAAACGACACCGACTCCCAGTGGAGTGGTTAAATCTTCCCAGCCATCATCTGAAAGGAAGATAGGGGTTTAATGTTTAAACTCTACTCTCCTGTGCATGCTCATTGGCATTCGAGGAGTAAGTGTGCAATGGACTATTTGATACACATCCCTGCCTCTGCAAGTGATGTAATTCCAATGGCCCTGCACCTCATGCACACAGTGTGATTCCTGGCCTACACTAGGGATTCTCCTATAAGAACATTGTCCAAAGAACACTCACCCCCCTGTGAAAAGAAGTGAAAAAAGCTGAGCTTATAATTTCTGTTCGCCCTCACATCCATTCTGCCACGTGCACAAGCATTAATCAAACTCACGTCACTCAATTCATACTCAGGGCTGGAGGTGGCCTAGAACAGTCGCTTTCAGATGTGTTTCAGCTTGCCACAAACGCACACACACACACACACACACACGCACACACACACACACACACACACACACACACACACACACACACACACACACACACACACACACACACTGCCCTTCCCATTTTAACTACTGATTATTTAGCAATGATTCAATAACACTAGCAAAGACACTTACATTTTAACTGGGTTTGCTTCTAGTGTTTAACAGTGATGATTTTCAGATTGTATTACACACTCAGTCATACATATGTAGACATACACATATATGCATGCATACATGCTTGCAGGCAAGCGCATGGGTGCATGTACACACAGACATACACACACAAGCACACATACATACATGCATATACACAGACATGGATCTTTGTCATGATGTTGCTGACACTAAGTGTGATTATCAGAATAATGTGTCTTCTATACGGAATGCAGGGGATGCATGCTAAGTCTGAAAGTGCACACTCTTGGAGTATTCACTGGATAGTGGATAGTGTTGTCACCTCATAGCAAGAGGTCACCAGGTTCAAATCTTGACTGAGGTGTCTTCTGTGCAGAATCTGCATGTCTTCATGGGTTTCCTCCATGTGGTCTAGTTTCCTCCCACATTCCAAAGACATGTAGTAGGGGGACTGGACACTCTAAATTGGCCATAGGTGTGAGTGTGGATGTCAGTGTGTGGTGTGGAAAACTCCTGCAACAGGGCTAGCCACCCGGTGGTGTAAACCTTGAATCAACATGGTTGTCACTGTTGACACCCTGACCACATGTGCAAAAATGGGAAAAAGGGGTTGTGAGTGGATGGATATGTATATATATATATATATATATATATATATATATATATATATATATATATATATGCACTTATCATTATGTCAGCCACAAGTATGAGGTACAATTGCATTATAAATACAGTGCAAAAAAACTTTATTCACTGCTCACAAAAATTTCACATATAACCACCCTTAACAATATTGCCTACCTATAAAGGCTCCATACAAATAAAATTGCATTCTGACCAGAACAAAAACCTTAAAATTAAAATGGAAACAATACTATGCAACCAGAAATCTGACTTACAGGTGAAATGGGCCATGTTTACATATCTAAATTAACTTAAAAGATCACTATGGGCAAAAACTGAAAAAAAACATATTTCATCTTGTCATAAAGTTTTATATAGCCCGATACTTTTAGCAGCAGAATAACTAATTATTGCTAATTTTAAGTTTCTGTCTAAACCTGAACCCTTTCATGGGGTGAGGTATGCTGATGTCATCCAAGTTCTTTGGATAGTTACTTCTCGGGTATGTTGCACTGTAAGGGTACAGCTGATGATATTAGAATTTCTATTCACTTAGAATAAAAGCAGTGAGAAATATTGCTAAGTCTGAGTATCCTCGGGAAGAGGCATTAGATTTGTAGTGATTCTTACAGAGGTGTTTTTCTATGTATGTGTTATGCATTATATAAAATGCTCTTAGTGAGGTGTGTGCAAATAGCTAAGATGACATAAACTTTTTAAAAATAGAACTTTGTGGAGTTCCATATCTTGCCATGTGCATTCACCCTCCACCTTCTTTCCTTCTGTTAGCCATGGTACTAGAAAACTTCCGATAGTGTGTCAGTTACAAATAGCATGCCCATTATAATAATTAGTTGTGTGTGCATGACCCTGAAACTGAAATGATGTCCCCTGCGCGTAAGGAGTTGCACAGCAACAGGAAGTATCAAATGAAAGAAATAAGCCAGCAACTGGTGGACAATTCGATATGGTAGTTTATTAATAAGCTACCAGAAGTGCATAAAACTCACAAACATACCGGTTTCGGCCCAAATTCAATATGGCCTTTTTCAGTGTATAGATTTAGAGTCCACTATGCAGTTCTTTAAATACACATCAGAAAAAGCTGATTGGTTAAATATACATATAAAATACCAAGCTCATTAATATTAATCAGTTGCAAACATACATACAAAATCAGATACACAAATGTTATGTATATGTCAATCAAATATTGCATATCAAGATATCATATCAAAACTGAATATGTTAGATATGTAATGTATGTAATATAATATAATATAATATGTTAGACCAAATGTGTTTATAAATATTCATTCAAACCTGGACTAAATAGTGCACCAAGTTTGGTAATCCATTTCTTTTCTTTCATGTCAAGTTTTCTATGCCAACCACATTTATTGGTTCTGTCACCAATAATTTTATCAATAACTGTAAAATGAAATTTGGCCTTATTATGTACAAGTGTGTGTTTGTATAATGCGTTTGATGATTTTTTACATCTAATGTCACTCAAATGTTCGGACACCCATAGTTTAACTGATCGAGAGGTTTGCCCAACATAAAATGAGTGACAAGTACAGCTTGCCATATAGATGGCCCAATCAGTATTGCAATTGGCAAAGAATTGAATATCAAAGACTTTGCTACTGTTTCTGCTTGTGAATTCTTTGGTTTTTATCATGTGTTTACAGTTCACACAGTGACCATAAGGAAAAGAGCCAATAAGTTTATCCCCCAAGATAGTTGTTTGATAAGCCTGTGTTAAGGAAGATTCAAAATGATGCTTGTAATGATTAAAGTACCCTGCCAAGTTCTTTCCTTTACGAAAGGAAAATGAACATTTGTTGGGAATGATTGTCTTAATTTTAGCATCTGCATCTAGTATATTCCAATTGTCCCTTATAATTTGAGTAAAATTCTTAGTGTTTCTTCCATATGTGGTTGTAAATCGCACTGTGTTGGTCTTGATTGGTTTCTTTTTATATTTCAAAAGATCTGATCTGTGTAAGCCTGAGGCATGCCTATGTGCCATTATAACATATCCTGATTTGTAACCCCTATCCTGAAATCTATTACACAAATCCTGAGCATGGTGACCAAAACTGATATAATCAGAACAATTGCGTCTGATTCTAATAAATTGAGACTTTGGAATATTTCTGGCGATATGTTTTGGATGAAAGCTGGAGGCATGGAGTATAGTGTTGTATTGGGGGAATTTTCTAAATACTTCTGTTTTTAAAGTATTATCCATGTTTCTTGTGATCAAAACATCCAAAAATGTTATAGATTTTTGATCATGTGTAATGGTAAATTGTATTCCCCACTTATTATCATTCAAATAATCCATAAATTCTTGAAGGGATGAAACATCTGATCTCCATACCATCCAGCAATCATCCAAATATCTTCGCCAGATGTCAATGTCAGGTAGAAACCAATTATGAGTGTCATCATATATCATAATTTCTTCCATATAAGCCATGAATAGATCAGCATAAATGGGGGCAAAGGAAGCCCCCATTGCTGTTCCTCTGATCTGCAGAAAGCATTCATCATTGTAGAAAAAGACATTTTGGTCAACACATGCTCAGTTAGGTTCAATAATAGAGTATTGAATCCTGGTTGGTACATATTTGATCGATAAAGCCAGAATTCAATAGCATCTAGTCCAGCCCAATGTGGAATATTGGTATATAAGGAGCATACATCTAATGTAAAAAGTATCCAATCTGAATCTAACTGCATGTCATTGACAATGCCCAGGAATTCGGTGGTGTCCTGTATTCTTGACCTCACTAGTTTTAGTAAAGGTTTCAAATGCATGGTTAGAAAATCAGATAATGGCTCAGTCAATGAACCCATACCCGATACAATGGGCCTTCCAGGTGGATGCAAAAGATCTTTGTGTATTTTTGGTAGAAAATAGATATATGGTTTAATGGGGTCAGAGATTGTTAAATGGTTTAAGGTTTTCATTGATATAATATCATTATCGGGTCTATCTGAGTTCATCGACAGTTTAAAATGCCGAAAACGGATTAACCGACACGAGAATGTCGAAAGTCACGTCACCGACGCCAGAAGATCGACGAGGCAGAAGACCGACGGAGGAAGACACCGACGCTGAGAAGCTGCGATGGGGAAAGGATATGTAAGTATTCGGTAGTAACGGACGATAGGGTGCGAGTAAGGTAAGTGTGCGATGCTGGTGTTTAGTAGGGGTAGGGGTGGGATAAGTGAGTTAGGGTTAGGGCGCGGTTTAGGTGAGTGTGCGAGTAAGGTAAGTGTGCGATGTTGGTGTTTTGTAGGGGTAGGGGTGGGATAAGTGAGTTAGGGTTAGGGCGCGGGTTAGGTGAGTGTGCGAGTAAGGTAAGTGTGCGATGTTGGTGTTTTGTAGGGGTAGGGGTGGGATAAGTGAGTTAGGGTTAGGGCGCGGGTTAGGTGAGTGTGCGATAGTGACAGACCTTAGGGTAAGGGTTTGGGTCAGGGTTGTGGATAGTTGTGTATGTATGGGTTAGTGTTTGTTTGTAAGGATTTTGGTGTGCTTGTGTTGTGTGTGTGAGTGTTGGATAGGGGATGTGTTTTGTTTGTTGGTATGTTGTGTCGGGTGTATGCAATGTCGTGTTTGTGAACTGTCGATCTTCTGGCGTCGGTGAGATGCATGTCGATGTTCTGGTGTCGGTAAATTCATTGTCGCTATTTTGAATTGTCGATGTACTAAGATAGATCCCATTATCATAAGCAAAATGTAAGAAATCATCTATTTCTTTTTTAAATACAGGAGTAGGGTCCAGTGGCATTTTTGTATAATATCGCACATCATCTAATTGTTTATGTGCTTCCATATCATACTGAATCCAATCTAACACCACCACTGCCCCTCCCTTGTCTGCATTGATAATGACCAGATCCTTGTTCTTTACTAGTTGTTCCAAACAAGACCTTTCAGCATCAGTAATATTATTAGCCATTGGTAAACAGTGATTGTACTGGAAATGTAATTCATGAAGTACACTGTGTAAAAATAAGTTCACAGTTGGATGCATGGGTGGTGTAAACAGTGAAGTATGATATTTAAATGACTCTGTCTGTGACTGTTCAACATCTTTGGTATCCTGAAAAATAATTTCAGATTAATTAGTCTACAAAATGAAAATAGATCTTGTGTGAAATTGTCCTCAGACACAAAAAAGCCGGGAATGAAAGATAGTCCTTTATTTAACAATGAAATTTGGCCATCTGTGAGTACAGTGTTTGAAATATTGTATACATTATTTATTTGTTGGTCAGTATTTCCATCAGATTTTGTAGACTTGTAATTTTTCTTGTGCTTCCTCCCTCCCTCCTCCCTCCATGTGCCCTAAAGGGGATATATAGTTTTTCCTTTTGGGAGTGGGGGAATCTATGGTGGACTGTGTCTCCGTATCTGTGCCTGATGAGTTGTCATAGTCGGTTGATTCATTATTACTGCCTCGTCCCTTAAGTATGGAGCGGACGTTTCCTTTTGGATTAGGTGTATATTTATTTTTATTTTTATTATGTCCCTCCTGAAATCTGACATGTCTTACATTTTGAAAGGTTGACCCTTCTCATAGTCAGAAATGTCACGTAAAAATTTTTTAACCTTTCTTTCCTTCAAAATGTTGTCAAAGTTTAATAGTTCAATGCTAAGTTTTGATAGTAAATCTGGAAAGAAGGGTTCATGTTGGTAACTATTGCATTCCTCAATAGATTTTAACACTTGACTGGTTTCTTTATCAATAATTCTAGTGTAATAATCTGATAATGAGCTTACAAACTTCATGGAGCATTCCTGCTGAATGGAAAACCATTCACTAATAAGACTATCATCTGGGTCTGCCACCAGTGGTTGAATTTTAACCCTGAGACCCCTTGGGCAAATGCCCTTAGTCAAATAAGCTTTTAGTAGTTTGTGATGCCAAACACAGGATCTTAGATTTTTCATATTTTTATTAAGATCAGCAAAATGTTTTTCACATTTTTGTTTTGGGTTTCAAGAATTAGTATTTTCAGAATCCACCAAATTCTTGCCAATACCAAATGGTGCAAGATCATCCTTATCTGCTGATAGATCTAAAAATATTTTATTTATATCCATAATAATTCCTCTAGTTCAAAAAATATAACCACGTCCTGTATATATTTCTAATGATAATCTGACAATAATGGCAATATATTAGTAGTGCTAATTGCACCTCTAAGCCACGTCATATACAGAACAATGATGGTATTTAAATTGTAACATAAAAGTAAAAAGAATTATATCAAATGTTTGGCACACAAATCCTGAGCTTGAAAAATTTTAAATTATTAGTTTAGTGGTCACAGAGGTTAAAAAGTTTGTTAAGCCCATATATGTGTCCTGTAATATGACTAAATGTAGAAATATTATAGCTGTTCTATTCTTGAATGAACATGAAAAATGGTATCAACCGAAAATGACAACTACTAGATTAACAATTCAAAATGTGTTTTGATAAAACAATGTAATATATGACTCTGGTAATCTTGAGGAGCCACAATACATAAAAATTGAAGGCCCTGATTTCAAAAAATGATATGCAATGTTATATTCCAAAATGGTTAGATATGTAATGTATGTAATATAATATAATATAATATGTTAGACCAAATGTGTTTATAAATATTCATTCAAACCTGGACTAAATAGTGCACCAAGTTTGGTAATCCATTTCTTTTCTTTCATGTCAAGTTTTCTATGCCAACCACATTTATTGGTTCTGTCACCAATAATTTTATCAATAACAGTAAAATGAAATTTGGCCTTATTATGTACAAGTGTGTGTTTGTATAATGCGTTTATATTACATACATTACATATCTAACATATTCAGTTTTGATATGATATCTTGATATGCAATATTTGATTGACATATACATAACATTTGTGTATCTGATTTTGTATGTATGTTTGCAACTGATTAATACTAATGAGCTTGGTATTTTATATGTATATTTAACCAATCAGCTTTTTCTGATGTGTATTTAAAGAACTGCATAGTGGACTCTAAATCTATACACTGAAGAAGGCCATATTGAATTTGGGCCGAAACCGGTATGTTTGTGAGTTTTATGCACTTCTGGTAGCTTATTAATAAACTACCATATCGAATTGTCCACCAGTTGCTGGCTTATTTCTTTCATTTGATACTTCCTGTTGCCGTGCAACTCCTTACGCGCAGGGGACATCATTTCAGTTACACGGATATTTATTTCCTGCTGGGGGAATGATGGTGGACTGTGTCGGCGTATTTCGCATTTCGGTTGGTGTAAAATACTAAATGCTCTACATTGTGAATTCTAATTGTTAGACCTATGGACATATCATGCAATACACGCTTGGATAATTGGTTTCTGAATCCGGATGACAACAATAATTAACAATTCAAATCCTACGAAGCTGGTGATGTACAATTTGCAGCTAACCCTATAAAGGTTGGCAAATGCGATGTGGTAATGTGGTGTGTTATTACTTGTTGGCCATTCTTTGAGGGGCTTGCACATATTAGATGGTGAGTCGGTACTTTTTTGCATCAAACATCTTGATCTATGGTGCGCAATTGGCATATATAAAGAAAAGAAAAAGAACGACTTAATTCTTTTTTCAAAACTGTTTGTGCTTGGGGCAATTGTCGCATTGAACATTGAGACTGTTACTATCTTAGCAAGATTAATAATCGCGACGAGAAACCGTGACAAGTACTTTCAATAAGTTCAAGTACATTCAATTTTCACTTTTACAAAGTGATGGGTGTTGTGATGTGATATGGTGTGTTATTACTTGTTGGCCATTTTTTAAGGGGCCTGCACACATCAGGTGGTGAGTCGGCATTTTTCTGCATCGAACATTCTTATCCATGGTGCGAAATTGGTTTATGTAAAGAAAAAGAAGGACTTAAATCTTTTTTTCAGGACTGTTTGTGCTTGGGGCAACTGTCGCATTGAATATTGAGACTGTAATGTTCTCAGCAAGATAATTAATTGCGACGAGCATTCTCAATAATCTTAAGCACATTCATTTTCACTTTTACAAAGCGACGGGTGTTGATTTCACTCATTTTTGTGACTGTTTTTTTGTCTTTAATATATGTGTAACAGCTTATGTTTATTCTGGATAACTTTCAGTAGATCGGGTTGTGTCTTATACAACAGTGAATGTCTATGTAAAACTTCAGGGAATTGTGATTTATATTAGACTTTGGATTTTGGACTGTTAACAGACATCATATTGCTTGTAACATGAATAGCTTATAATAGTTATTATGCATGTTATATTTTTATCTTCTTCTTTGGGTGACATCAAAAGAAATAAGTTAATATAGGAAGCAGTCTCATAACAGATAAAGGAGTATACTGTTCCAAAATAATTAGGTGTTGACACAAACATTTTTTTCCTTTTTTTGGAATTATGGTTCATGCTTAAGCAAGACAAGCATTCATTATAATCTACTCTTATATTCCTGTGATGTCAGTATTTGAGATAAAATAACAAATTGAGCCATATTATCAAACACAGAATAGTTTCTTTTAAATATTATCTGTGCATTCATGGTTAACTAAAGGGGCTTGAATTTTTGGGATTCAGCCATACAAAGGATTCTTTGAAGTTTAATGTTAGTATGAGTGCATCATAATATTGACAATTGATACACTCATGTTTTTTGATTGCTACATTCAACAAACAACAGGAATTTATTTAGTATAGATAATTTAGTCATTTTTTTATATAACTGTAGTACCATAATTCATCATCGGTACATCCTTTATAACATTGGTAATAACTTTTGAAACAAATATTGCTTATATTGAATGAATAATAAGTAACATTCTTGTATTCAGGTCTATGTATTTCCATCTAAAGTGGATGCCTTTATTGCAGATCCTTTTAGAGCATACATAATTTTGGAATACTTGTCTCAGGTAAAATCAAGAACAGAATGATTTCAGGTTTATTCTAAATCTTGGTCCAACTAAGACACAACTACAATTTAGAAGTTATCTTTTGAATTGATATTTTTGACTAGAATATTATCTAACTAATTTCAAACCATACAATTTACTATTGGGTGTGTGGGACCATTTTGGAATATAACATTGCATATCATTTTTTGAAATCAGGGCCTTCAATTTTTATGTATTGTGGCTCCTCAAGATTACCAGAGTCATATATTACATTGTTTTATCAAAACACATTTTGAATTGTTAATCTAGTAGTTGTCATTTTCGGTTGATACCATTTTTCATGTTCATTCAAGAATAGAACAGCTATAATATTTCTACATTTAGTCATATTACAGGACACATATATGGGCTTAACAAACTTTTTAACCTCTGTGACCACTAAACTAATAATTTAAAATTTTTCAAGCTCAGGATTTGTGTGCCAAACATTTGATATAATTCTTTTTACTTTTATGTTACAATTTAAATACCATCATTGTTCTGTATATGACGTGGCTTAGAGGTGCAATTAGCACTACTAATATATTGCCATTATTGTCAGATTATCATTAGAAATATATACAGGACGTGGTTATATTTTTTGAACTAGAGGAATTATTATGGATCTAAATAAAATATTTTTAGATCTATCAGCAGATAAGGATGATCTTGCACCATTTGGTATTGGCAAGAATTTGGTGGATTCTGAAAATACTAATTCTTTAAACCCAAAACAAAAATGTGAAAAACATTTTGCTGATCTTAATAAAAATATGAAAAATCTAAGATCCTGTGTTTGGCATCACAAACTACTAAAAGCTTATTTGACTAAGGGCATTTGCCCAAGGGGTCTCAGGGTTAAAATTCAACCACTGGTGGCAGACCCAGATGATAGTCTTATTAGTGAATGGTTTTCCATTCAGCAGGAATGCTCCATGAAGTTTGTAAGCTCATTATCAGATTATTACACTAGAATTATTGATAAAGAAACCAGTCAAGTGTTAAAATCTATTGAGGAATGCAATAGTTACCAACATGAACCCTTCTTTCCAGATTTACTATCAAAACTTAGCATTGAACTATTAAACTTTGACAACATTTTGAAGGAAAGAAAGGTTAAAAAATTTTTACGTGACATTTCTGACTATGAGAAGGGTCAACCTTTCAAAAATGTAAGACATGTCAGATTTCAGGAGGGACATAATAAAAATAAAAATAAATATACACCTAATCCAAAAAGGAAACGTCCGCGTTCCATACTTAAGGGACGAGGCAGTAATAATGAATCAACCGACTATGACAACTCATCAGGCACAGATACGGAGACACAGTCCACCATAGATTCCCCCACTCCCAAAAGGAAAAACTATATATCCCCTTTAGGGCACATGGAGGGAGGAGGGGAGGGAGGAAGCACAAGAAAAATTACAAGTCTACAAAATCTGATGGAAATACTGACCAACAAATAAATAATGTATACAATATTTCAAACACTGTACTCACAGATGGCCAAATTTCATTGTTAAATAAAGGACTATCTTTCATTCCCGGCTTTTTTGTGTCTGAGGACAATTTCACACAAGATCTATTTTCATTTTGTAGACTAATTAATCTGAAATTATTTTTTCAGGATACCAAAGATGTTGAACAGTCACAGACAGAGTCATTTAAATATCATACTTCACTGTTTACACCACCCATGCATCCAACTGTGAACTTATTTTTACACAGTGTACTTCATGAATTACATTTCCAGTACAATCACTGTTTACCAATGGCTAATAATATTACTGATGCTGAAAGGTCTTGTTTGGAACAACTAGTAAAGAACAAGGATCTGGTCATTATCAATGCAGACAAGGGAGGGGCAGTGGTGGTGTTAGATTGGATTCAGTATGATATGGAAGCACATAAACAATTAGATGATGTGCGATATTATACAAAAATGCCACTGGACCCTACTCCTGTATTTAAAAAAGAAATAGATGATTTCTTACATTTTGCTTATGATAATGATATTATATCAATGAAAACATTAAACCATTTAACAATCTCTGACCCCATTAAACCATATATCTATTTTCTACCAAAAATACACAAAGATCTTTTGCATCCACCTGGAAGGCCCATTGTATCGGGTATGGGTTCATTGACTGAGCCATTATCTGATTTTCTAACCATGCATTTGAAACCTTTACTAAAACTAGTGAGGTCAAGAATACAGGACACCACCGAATTCCTGGGCATTGTCAATGACATGCAGTTAGATTCAGATTGGATACTTTTTACATTAGATGTATGCTCCTTATATACCAATA
This sequence comes from Protopterus annectens, assembly GCF_019279795.1. NCBI lineage: Eukaryota > Metazoa > Chordata > Ceratodontiformes > Protopteridae > Protopterus > Protopterus annectens. The sequence goes on along the minus strand of NC_056751.1, from coordinate 72,639,589 downwards.
TTCCACATTGGGCTGGACTAGATGCTATTGAATTCTGGCTTTATCGATCAAATATGTACCAACCAGGATTCAATACTCTATTATTGAACCTAACTGAGCATGTGTTGACCAAAAATGTCTTTTTCTACAATGATGAATGCTTTCTGCAGATCAGAGGAACAGCAATGGGGGCTTCCTTTGCCCCCATTTATGCTGATCTATTCATGGCTTATATGGAAGAAATTATGATATATGATGACACTCATAATTGGTTTCTACCTGACATTGACATCTGGCGAAGATATTTGGATGATTGCTGGATGGTATGGAGATCAGATGTTTCATCCCTTCAAGAATTTATGGATTATTTGAATGATAATAAGTGGGGAATACAATTTACCATTACACATGATCAAAAATCTATAACATTTTTGGATGTTTTGATCACAAGAAACATGGATAATACTTTAAAAACAGAAGTATTTAGAAAATTCCCCCAATACAACACTATACTCCATGCCTCCAGCTTTCATCCAAAACATATCGCCAGAAATATTCCAAAGTCTCAATTTATTAGAATCAGACGCAATTGTTCTGATAATATCAGTTTTGGTCACCATGCTCAGGATTTGTGTAATAGATTTCAGGATAGGGGTTACAAATCAGGATATGTTATAATGGCACATAGGCATGCCTCAGGCTTACACAGATCAGATCTTTTGAAATATAAAAAGAAACCAATCAAGACCAACACAGTGCGATTTACAACCACATATGGAAGAAACACTAAGAATTTTACTCAAATTATAAGGGACAATTGGAATATACTAGATGCAGATGCTAAAATTAAGACAATCATTCCCAACAAATGTTCATTTTCCTTTCGTAAAGGAAAGAACTTGGCAGGGTACTTTAATCATTACAAGCATCATTTTGAATCTTCCTTAACACAGGCTTATCAAACAACTATCTTGGGGGATAAACTTATTGGCTCTTTTCCTTGTGGTCACTGTGTGAACTGTAAACACATGATAAAAACCAAAGAATTCACAAGCAGAAACAGTAGCAAAGTCTTTGATATTCAATTCTTTGCCAATTGCAATACTGATTGGGCCATCTATATGGCAAGCTGTACTTGTCACTCATTTTATGTTGGGCAAACCTCTCGATCAGTTAAACTATGGGTGTCCGAACATTTGAGTGACATTAGATGTAAAAAATCATCAAACGCATTATACAAACACACACTTGTACATAATAAGGCCAAATTTCATTTTACAGTTATTGATAAAATTATTGGTGACAGAACCAATAAATGTGGTTGGCATAGAAAACTTGACATGAAAGAAAAGAAATGGATTACCAAACTTGGTGCACTATTTAGTCCAGGTTTGAATGAATATTTATAAACACATTTGGTCTAACATATTATATTATATTATATTACATACATTACACATCTAACATATTCAGTTTTGATATGATATCTTGATATGCAATATTTGATTGACATATACATAACATTTGTGTATCTGATTTTGTATGTATGTTTGCAACTGATTAATATTAATGAGCTTGGTATTTTATATGTATATTTAACCAA